>NC_072032.1:1302452-1314952 GCF_027791375.1 Indicator indicator | reverse complement strand
TCCCCTCCCTCCCTCCTCTCCCTCCTCCCCTCCCTCCCCTCCTCCTCCCCTCCCCTCCCTCCCTCTCCTCCTCCCCTCCCCTCCCTCCCCTCCTCCCTCCCTCCTCCCCTCCCTCCTCCCTCCCCTCCCTCCCTCCTCCTCCCTCCCTCCTCCCCCCTCCCTCCTCCCTCTCCCTCCCTCCTCCCTCCCTCCTCCTCCCTCCCTCCTCCCCCTCCCTCCTCCCCTCCCTCCCTCCCCTCCCCTCCCCCTCCTCTCCCTCCCCTCCCCTCCCCCTCTCCCTCCTCCCCCCCCTCCTCCCCTCCCTCCTCTCCCTCCCTCCCCTCCTCCTCCTCCTCCCCTCCTCCTCCCTCCCTCCCCCTCCTCCTCCCTCCCTCCTCTCCTCCTCCTCCCCCCTCCCCCCTCCTCCTTCCCCCTTCCTCCTCCCTCTTCCTCCCTCTCCTCCCTCTCCTTCTCCTCTCCTCCCCTCCTCCTCTCCCTCTCCTCTCCTCTCCCTCCCTTCCCTCCTCCCCTCCTCTCTCCTCCTCTCCTTCCTCTCCTCTCCTCTCCTCACGATGGGGTGGTGAGCGATTATGAGGGATGGGGGTGGCGCCCTGCGCCATAGGCCGTTGCGCACTCTCAGCCCGACCAGTCCCGAGCGCGCGGGGATCAGGCAGAGGCGACCAGACGCAGTCCGCCCACCCGGGGTGTGCAGCCCGCGTGAGCCCCCCGACGACCGTCAGCCCCGGGGCCTCCCCTCAGGCGCAGACGTCCACCGCACCCCGGCCTAGAGTCACCCCCCCCCGAGGGTGCCGCCCCAGCCCGCCCCCAGCCGGGGCGGCGCAACCGGGGCGATCAAGCCCCATCACCGCCCCCCCGTACCGCTCCTTTCCCCGCGGCACCGCTACAGGCTGGTTGGCGTTCAACGCAAGCCAGCCCCCATCCGTGTCCGCCCTCACACGTCCGGGCGACAACGCAGCCGCGTCCCAAGCCGGGACAGCCACAGCCCCGGGGGGCCCGCGACTCCGGGCCGATCGCGGTCGACGCACCCCCCCAGCCAACGGTCGTCGGCCGCACTCGGCACCGCGAGTCCCTCCCCCATCCCCCCGTAGCGCGCTCCCGCAGGAGGTGGTCGGTGCCACCGGCTGCTACGAATCGGTAACAAGGCTCCACCCGCCCGGACCGCCCTTCGGTCGGCCGTTGGCGCCCCTCGCCCACGGCCGCGGCTGCTCAAAGCCCGACTGCACGTCCGCCTCAGCCCGGACCACACAGGGTTCTCGCGCAGCCAACGATGGCCTTGCGCGTTCCAGCCAAGCGCCCTATGTCAAACTAACGCCAGGCCGACAGCGTGGCCTCTCCCATTCGAGCTGCAAGTCCGCGACCGTGCCCCCCGTAGCCATCTTGTACCATACCGGACGGTCGGGCTGACCCTCACTTTTACGCCTTGCGCGGCTGCGAACGGCACCGCACGGCGCCGCCGCGTGGGCGGCCAATCGCTCCTCCCCATCTCTTTTTCACTCTCGGTCGTCTCTCGTTTTCCCCTTTTCTCTCTTCTTCCTCTCTGTTTCCTTCTCTCCTCGTCCAGTACCTCATCTCTTCACCTCTCTCTCCCTCTCGCCCCCTACCCCTCCGCACTTTTTCTTCCCTCTCTTTCCTCCCCTGCGTTTTCTCGCTCTCGACCCCTCTCTCTCCTAGCGGGCTCGCCTCTATCGCCCCCCGAGGCGTCTGCGCGGGCCTTGGCGGCCGACTCTCGGACCCGCTCCACCCGGGGAGCTGCCTTCCACCCAGGACTCTCTCGCAAGGCACCCCCCGCAACTTTCTCCCACTCCAATCTCCCCTCCCTCCCCCCACCCCTCCCTCAACCTCCCCCCGCCCCGCGGCGCGTCCAGGGGGGGGGGGGGGGGGCGGTCATCGGTGCTCGGCTCCGCTCCCCCCCTCAGGAACTAGGCCACCCAAGGACTCCTGCCGCCCCCCCCACCGCGCGGCGATGGCGGGGGGGGACGGGGGGCCCCCACCCACGGAGCCGAACGGCTCAGGGGGCGGACATTAAATCGCAGCGGCCATCCCGCGGCTACCCGCGCACGCCACACACCAGCGCCCGCGGCCCAGCGGCGACGGGCCCACGAATTTGCCCGTCCAGATGACCCCCTCCCATCGACGACCCCACCCATCCACCAATCGCCCCCACGACACAGTGCGGACGCAAGCTCTCCGAACTGCCGCTCCAAGGGCCGGCCCGGCCCGGCAGGGGCGCCGGGGCCCGGACGACGGGAGGAGGCGCACCGGGTGCATTGCGGGTAAATGGCGTCCGTCGCGGGTCGCGCGGGAGCCCCTAGCTCCATCGGCAGGCGCGACCCTCTCCCATCCTAGGCGCGCCACGAGGGGGCCGGTAGAGGGCCTGGCACCGCCACCCCGCTCCCTCTCACCCCGAGCGGCCCATCCCCGTAGACCCAAGCGGACGGCGGGGACAGCCCTACGAACGGCCGTCTTGGCCGTGTCCCCCCCGCCGCGCCCCCCATCCGCCGTCACCCGTCCTCGCACGGTCCCGCCTGTCCTCCCTCCGCCCCCGTCGCCTCCTGCTTCCTCTGCTCCTTCCGCGCGCGCGCTAACTCCCGCCCCGCCCGCCCCCCGCCTCCCCTTCCCCCACCGCGTTCCAGGCCTAGACCCGCGGCGCCAGGGCCCCCCCTCCGCGCCTCCCACCCCCCCCCCCCCCCCTCCCCTCCCCTCTCCTCCCCTCTCCCCTCCCCCTCTCCTCCGTCTCCGCTCTCCTTCTCCTCTCCTCTCCTCTCACGTCTCCCTCTCCTCTCCTCTCCTCTCCTCGCCTCGTCCCTCTCCCCCGCTCCTCTCCCTCCGCCCCCCCCTTCTCACCTCTCCGCCTCCCTCCCCCCCCCCCTCCTCTCCCCTCCCTACCCCCCGGCCGGCCCAGCCCGCCCCCGCGTCTCCCCCCCCTCCTCCGCTTCCCCGCCCGCCCCTCCCCCCCCCCGCGCCCCCCCCCCCCCCCACCGGACCCACCGGTCCCTGCGCTCCCTCCCCGGCACGCCCGGTCCCCGGATCCCCCCCTCTGCCGGCTGGGGTAGGTCCCTCCCCCCCCCCCCCCCCCGCTCCGGCGGCCCCCGTCCTCCCCTCCCGCGGGGCCCGAGCCGCCGCCGCCCGGTCCGCAACGCAGCGGCCCCTCCCTCCCGGTCCCCCCCCCCCCTGCTCCGCGCCCCGCGCCCCCCCGGGCCGAATTCCCCCCCCCCCCCCCCCCCCCCCCCCCCGTGCTCCCCCGGCCCTCCTCCCCCCCCGCCCCCCGGGGGGGGCGGTGGGTCCCCCCCCCGCCGGCCTCCCACCCCAAATCGCCGCCCCCCCCCGCGCCTCGGGATACATCCCGCCCCGCGTTTCCCAGCCGGGATCCACGGACACACAACGGGCATCCCCGCTCCCCTCCCCTCCTCCTCCCCTCCCCTCCCTCCCCCTCCCTCTCCTCTCCTCTCCTCTCCTCTCCTCTCCTTCTCCTCTCCTCTCCTCTCCTCTCCTCTCCTCTCCTCTCCCTCCCCTCCCCCTCCCCTCCCCTCCCCTCTCCTTCTCTTCTCTTCTCTTCTCTTCTCTTCCTTCTCTTCTCTTCTCTTCTCTTCTCTCCTCTTCTCTTCTCTTCTCTTCTCTTCTCCTTCTCTTCTCTTCTCTTCTCTTCTCTTCTCTCTTCTCTTCTCTTCTCTTCTCTTCTCTTCTCTTCTCTCTCTTCTCTTCTCTTCTCTCTCTTCTCTTCTCTTCTTCTTCTCTTCTCTCCTCTCCTCTCCTCTCCTCTCTTCTCTTCTCTTCTCTTCTCTTCTCTTCTCTTCTCTTCTCTTCTCTTCTCTTCTCTTCTCTTCTCTTCTCTTTCTTCTTCTTCTCTTCTTCTTCTCTTCCACAGAATTGCTGATTTCAGGTGAAAATCACAAGCTAGAAGGAAAAAAAATTCCCCAGACTCTTAATAGGAACTTCAGTATTAAAGAAAAATCTCAACCACACTGAAAGAACTGCTCAGAAATTGTCATAACCTTCACCCTAGTTGAAGGATAAGCACAGACAAATTCTCCAGAGGGCTTGATAAGTAATTAGAAACATTCTGGAGGCATTCAAGCAGTGACATTTCCCCAGCCCTTGGGGATCCTGCACCTTTTGTGTTCAGCAGGCAGAAAGTTTATCTCTAAAAGCTGCCTCCTTTCAGAGCCCTCAGAGCTACAGGACATGACTTCAATAGATAACAGATTGCTTACCTGGCTTGTGCCCTGTGAACCAAAGTCTCAAAACCTGTGCCAGGGTTTGGTAAATAGATGGAATTTGAGAAGAAAAACTGCAGAAAGTGATCAAAAAAAGTGTATTATGGATTAGCTTCTGCTTGGCTTCTGGGAAAAAAAATAAAATGAAAAGGAGGTCTTAAGAGCATTGGATATGTCCTGAAAATTCCTAAGGTTTTGCAGAATTTTAATATACTTTTAAGGTGGTGTTCTTAGGAAAACAAAGATTTTTTTGTAGTCACCCCTGCGCGCCCTCCCCCCCCACCCGCCGGCGCCCCCCCCCCCCACGCACCGCCCTTATTTTTTTTTCATTTTTTTTTGGGTTTTTTCTTTTTTTTTTTTGTTGTTCCCTTTTGTCTTTGCAGGGGTGTTGGTCATTGGTGGTTTTTATCTTTGTTCTTTTGTTTTTCTAGTTTGTCCCTCTTCGCGGCCTTCTTTTCTTATTTACATTATATATTGTCTGTTTTGCTTTATGGAATTTTGTATTTCTTTCCTTTTTTTTTTATTTTTTTTTTTGTTAATTTCGTTTTCTTTTTTTTTTATTAATTAATAGGGAGGGGGGACGTCTTTTTTTTTTTTTTCTTTTCATATTTTTCCCCACCGCTCCCCGCACCCCCCCTAGACCCGACATCCCCCTCCCCCCCGCCCCCCACTCCCCCCCCCCCCTCCCATTTTTTTTTTTTTTTTTTTTTTTTTTTTTTTTTTTTTTTTTTTTTTTTTTTTTTTTTTTTTTTTATTTTTTTTTTTTTTTTTTTTTTTTTTTTTTTTTTTTTTTTTTTTTTTTTTTTTTTTTTTTTTTTTTTTTTTTTTTTTTTTTTTTTTTTTTTTTTTTTTATTTTTTTTTTTTTTTTTTTTTTTTTTTTTTTTTTTTTTTTTTTTTTTTTTTTTTTTTTTTTTTTTTTTTTTTTTTTTTTTTTTTTTTTTTTTTTTTTTTTTTTTTTTTTTTTTTTTTTTTTTTTTTTTTTTTGTTGTTTTTCTTTTTTTTTTTTTTTTTTTTTTTTTTTTTTTTTTTTTTTTTTTTTTTTTTTTTTTTTTTTTTTTTTTTTTTTTTTTTTTTTTTTTTTTTTTTTTTTTTTTTTTTTTTTTTTTTTTTTTTTTTTTTTTTTTTTTTTTTTTTTTTTTTTTTTTTTTTTTTTTTTTTTTTTTTTTTTTTTTTTTTTTTTTTTTTTTTTTTTTTTGTTTTTTTTTTTTTTTTTTTTTTTTTTTTTTTTTTTTTTTTTTTTTTTTTTTTTTTTTTTTTTTTTTTTTTGTTTTTTTTTTTTTTTTTTTTTTTTTTTTTTTTTTTTTTTTTTTTATTATTGATGATAAAAAGTAATAAAATAAAATGAAAGTGAAAAATAAAAAACAAAGAATGAAACAGCATCAAAGACATAAATAAGCATAGTCCTTAGAGACAGACAAAACAAGACAAAAAGCTAATGTATAGATAGTTAATAAACCGTTTTGCCCACCAAAACCCACACCCCAAGCTCCCCGCGCCCAACCTAAACTCCCCTGCACTGTCTTATCTGGGTACCCGGGGTCCCCTCCCATTGACCCAGCCCCCCAAAATCCATTTCCCCTCCCAAACACCTCCTCCTCCCCGCACCCCATCCTTCCCGGGCCACCCCCCCCCCGAGGTCTCCCTGAAAAAAAAAGACGGCAACAAATAAAACAATTCGCGTAAAGGATATTGAAAACATAAACTCGTGGGGTTTGAGAAGAAATACCAAAAATGTAAAATAAAAGGAAATGGGTTCCCCATACCTCTTTTTTTTTTTATTTTTTTTTTTTGTTTGTATTTTTTTTTGCCATTATCTTATTTTTTGAGGGGGATTGAGTAAAGATATCTATCAATCAAGTAAGGGCAGAAAAAAAACAGAAAAAGAAGGGAAATAAAAAAAAAAAAACAAAAAGGGGGAGGAGAAACTGGACAAAGATCGAGGATACAAAAACAAGGAACAATAAAAAACGACCAATAACACATGTCACGCGTCTGTAGATCTGAAAAAAATTAAGAAACAGGAAAATAAGGAACAAAAGAGTAGAAAAACATGAAAAATCAAAGGAAGCAATAATATGAAGAGCATGATAAAATACAAAACTATGAAGGCGACTAAGAAACGAATTTAAATGAAATTAGGCTATAAAAAAAGCACGAAAAGGCCAAGGTGTGGTAGGATAATCAGACTCAGAGGCAGCAACCGTACACGGGAATCACCATGGGTGGGGGAAAAAATCAACCAAAACGATCGGATCGGGTGACATTACATCACACCATTCCCCAACAAATAGACTGGGCAGCAACGGATAAAAAGCGTTGGAAAAAATATCACAAACATATCTAATTAAACAAGGAAGGGGAAACTTTATATGATAAAGATTTAAATCAATCAAGGCAAAAATATAAAAGAAGGCAAATGAAAAAGACATACCATACCAAAAGGTAAAAAAAGGGGGGATATAAACAACTCAACGCCATGTCAAAATAATGCTAAGGACCGTGGCTCTCGTTTAAAAGCACAAACCAAACCCTGGGCTACAAGAAAACCAAAACAATAACCTTTACACAGCACGCTTTTTCCACCCCAAATCAAACTCCGCCCAGCCTGTGCACCAACCTCTACCCCCGCCACCCCACCCGCCTCCCCCCCCCCCCCGCATCCCCTCGCACAGCTCCCACTCTGATAGCGCCAAACCCTCCCCCCCAGTATCCCCGCTTCTGATCCTGTAGTACTCCCCTCCCTCACACCCCTCCTCATCCCCTCCCGGCTCTCCCTCCCCACCCTCCTCCCCCCACTCTACCCGCTCATCCACGTCCTTCCCCCCTGCCTTTCTCCCACCCCCCGCCTCTCCCACTTCCCCTCTGTATCCCGCTTCCCCCCCCCGCCCGTCCCCATCCTTAACCCCAACACCCTTGGGGTCAACACCGTCTCCCATCCGTCCCCTCCGCCCCGCCGAACACCCCCAGCCAACCCCCGATTCCCCCTACCCCTCAAGGCCTCCCCACCAGCAGATTCCCCACCCCCCCACTGGCATCGGGCCGCCCCCTCCACAAGACCCCCCGCCTGCCCCTTGTGATTCCAATAACAAAAAACAAGCATATAAAGAAATCTCAAAAAAAAAAAGAGAAGGTGGTAATGGGAAATGCTCACAAAAAAAATCACAATACAAAAATATCATAAGAAAAGGTTAATCTATAAGGAAATTATACTTTTCCTATCAATTCGAGGCATATTTGTTTTAAATCTTTTGAATAGTGTAATTGTCTTTGCATATGGTTATCATTTTATCTTTTGAGATTTATTGTCGTGTTTTGTTTGTGTGGTTTTTAATTCATGGTGCTATTTATGCTTTCGTTTGCTTTTTTTTTTTTTATTGTTTTTCTTTCTTTTTTATTTTGGTATTTTATCTTTTTTTTTTATTTATTTCGTTTTTTTTTCTTTTTTTTCTTTTTTTTTTGCATTTTTTTTTTTTTTTTTTTTGTTTTTTTTCTTTTTTTCTTTTTTTTTTTTTTGTTTTTTTTCTTTTTTTTTTTTTTTTTTTTTATTTTTTTTTTTTTTTTTTTTTTTTTGTCATTTGTTCTTTTTTTTTTGTTTTTTGTTTTTTGTTTTTTTTTTTTTACTTGTTTGTTTTTTGTTTTTTTTTTTTTTTTTTTTTTTTTTTTTTTTTTTTTGTTTGTTTTTATTTTTTTTTTTTTTTTTTTTTTTTCTTTCTTTTTCTTTTTTTTCTTTTGTTATTCTTTTTTTTTTTATTTTTTTTTTTTTTTTTTTTTTTTTTTTTTTCTTTTTTTTTGTTCTTTCTTTTTTTTTTTTTTTTTGTTTTTTTTTTTTTTTTTTTATGTTTTTTATTTTTCTGTTTTTTATTTTTCTTTTTTTTTGTATATAAACGAGTTTGTTTTTTTTTTTATATTTGGCAAATAAAAAGTTTAAGTGCATAAATATTATAACAAAGGGAATGAAACAGAGAAGGTGGCAGGTGAAAAAATTACTAGTTTAAACCACAAAGGACCCTAGCCGCGGTCACCAAAAAAAACACAATAGAAATTGGCAAAAGTTGTAAAAATCACATGTATGTCCAAAAAAAACAAAAACCAAAAATGGATTATTCGCTCGTGCTCAAAACCCCCCGACCATTCCAGCCGCGTTAAGGATCCCCACCCCGAGCGACTTCGTACCGCTCCCACCCTCCGTCTCTGGACTCCAACCACCCCCCATTTTCCCTTTCCAAGCTTGCCCCCCCACCCCACCCCCCCCACCGCTCCCTTCCCTTCCCCCACCCTGAGACCACGCCCTCCCCTCTTGACTCTCCCCCCCCCGCCTCCCCACCGTTACATCGCCGCCACCACGTCTCACACCCACTATCCTCCCATTTCCACACCCCCACAGCCCCACACCCAAAATAAAATAGTGTTTATCGATAAAAACCGCCTCACGGACCTTGTCATCCCCCACCACTCGTTCTTCAAACACAACCCTGCTTTAATACAGGGGTCGCCTGTGGAAACGGTAAGGACAACCCGCCACCAACATACCCCATCCACGCCGATGGCTGATTCCTATATGAAGCCGCCAGCACCAACTGCCCCACAAACAGCCCCAACCAAACCCACCCCCACGTCCGTAATCATCCCCATACCAGCTCCCTCCCCCATTCGATCCCCCACTTCATCCGCCCTCCGCCCCACAACTCTGTTCTTCTCCCACGCCATCACCCATTCCCCATACTCAACCCTACTCAGATTAGCACCCGACACGTGACGAGCACCCCCCCCCTACCCAAGCCCCATCCTCCGCCTCGCGCCCTAAGATTTTGCGGCTAGGGCTCACAAGGGCAATTTTTTTGGACAAGGCCCCCCACGTGCGCCGTCCACGCCCCCTCACCCCCCCTAACGTACTCTTCCCCAGGGACGTGAGGACTCTAACTACCACATACCACCCACATCTTCCCTAGTGGCGACGCTGCGCAACATAGCACCCCCGACCTGCTCCGACTTCTTTTTCCCCTTCTCATCGTCGAAACAAACCCGATAACCCCCACGCCCACCCCCGCTTGCCCCTAACTTCCAAGACGCGACCCCACACCCCATCCACCACCTTTCCACCCTTCCCCTCCGACGCCCAACACGAAGAGGACAAGAAAAAGACTAACAATTAATAAGGATAAAGGAGAGGCAAGGTAAATGGAACCATAACCAACAAAATAAAGCAACAGAATAAACTAACTTGGCGATGTATTCGGTACGAAAGAAAAAACTGACGACCCGATCTTAAATAAGCGTTACACCCTATCGACCCATAGTACTTGCGCTTCGCTTCGCCTCCTCCAGTACAAACACTACAAGGGTGTAGAAAAAACCATAAAAATCAACATAAAAAAGGGGAAAAGAAGAACAAAGGGACAAAGGGAAAGGGGGTGAATCACGGATAAAAAAAAAGAAAGCAAAGGACAAAAGAATAACTGGTAAAAAGGGTGAGGCTTAGCAGCAACACTATCACACATTGCCCGCTCCCGACAGTGATATCCAAGGTAAAATGAGAAAAAAAAGAGTGGAATCACAAGCTTTCCCTGCCCCACCCCCCCCCCCTGCCCTCCATTCCTCCCCGCCCATCTCCACGGGTTAGGATTCGATACGCCATAATCTTTTTCACCCCTACCTAAATACCTTACCTGCACCTAACGATAACAACAACCACGAAAAGTCAAAGGAAAATGAAAGACAAAACTAACACCGGTGAAATAAAATCCAGGAAAGGTAGGCGAAGGCCAAAAAACAACACACAGGGAAATGCGAAAAAGGCGGGGGGGTTAAAGCAAACCAGGTCGGAATAAGACATACTCGGAAACAAACAGGCAAGTTGATAATGACCAAAAACAAAATTAAATAATTCAAAATACACGAAAACGCCACTTTCAACGACGATTCCCCCTAACCACATCATTCCTGCGAGCCAAAATCCCCCCGTAGTCCGCTCCCGCCCAGTCGACGACCACAACCCCCCCCCCCCTCCCCTTCCACGACGATGATATCACTAACCAATTATCCAAAACCACCTCCCCCCCCTCCGCGCGCCCCACCATCCACCACCCCTCAACTCTCACAGCCCCACGTCCCCCAGGCCCCACTTCCTCACCAGCATCGCTCCTTGGCGCCTCCACTTCACACCCCGTCCACCCTCCCGCCTCTACCACATCCTCAAACCCTGTATGTCCGCCCAAGGCCGCCTACCCCCAATCCCTACCCCCCAAAAACTCCTCCACCCCGACCCCCGCCCTACCCCCCCAACCCCATTCTGATCCCCACCCCAACCGGTCCCGCATCACATCGTACACACCGGACTCTCACCACCCCCCCCAACCCCCAACAAAAACAAACATACAACGAGAAAGATCATATAAAAAGAACATGAAATCCAAAACTACATGATGTTCGGCAATAATCGTAGACCAACAATAGTGACGCAATAATAAATATCACAAACCACCCGCTACGGGTCCACCAACAGCTCCAGCCACTACCATACCCGACCGAAACCACAACCCCCCCCCTCAAAAACAACACCCCAAAACAGAATCAAATCCCCCAACCACACCTCCCCTACCCGGTCCTCATATCACCCCCGTTCGCCTATCATTTCGGCAAACTCAACGTCACCCTGTCCTTGTCACAACTCCCCATATTCCGTTTCACTGTCACCCCACCGCGCCCAAACAACCCCTCTAGTGCACAAAACACGAAAAAATGTAAGGAAAGATAGCAATATTAAAAGGGTGATTAATACCGAAAAGCTTAAAATGATAGTCCTTTTTGAATATGATGTTTGGGAATTTTTTGGAAAAAAAAGCGCTTGAAAAAACATGCACAAAGATAACGAGACTCAAACAACCCTAATAGTTCGAATAAAAAAGAAATACCGTCGAAATAACAAAAATAAAATAAAATCTAAACAAATAAACCAGTCACATCAGGCACCCCCCTAATCAGCCCACCCCCAGCCCCTAAATAACACACCCTCACCACACCCACCAACCCCGAGTTCGCCCCCAATCACCACCTGAAAACCACACCACGCCTCCAACCTCATCCAAATCCCCAACCAAACCCACCTGCGCCCATCCACCCACCACCCTACATCCAGCCAACTAGCCTAAATTGAAACGCCCCTCCGCCCTTTCCCTCCACTACATAACCCCCCACCACAGCGGAACCTGTAGGCCTCCTCCCTCCTCCCCACCATTCTCGAGTCTACATTGCGCGGACCCGCACCGCCTACCATCCACCCCCTATCCCACTCCGACCCCCACCCACCCACCCCCTATTTCCGTAACCCTCCCCTCCTTACGCCCTCCTCCCCGTCCTCCCACCCAACCAGCCCACCCCTTTAACGCTGCCTAAAATGCCCCAAATCATCCCTTCCACCCACCAAAGGGTACAACATCCCCAAACCCTACGTTAATACGTCCGTATCCAGAACACCAAAAAAATTTCACAATTTAATATTCCAACAAAAAGAAAACAATTACATGTACAAAAAAACAACGGTAAAAAAATAATAACAAACAACGAAATGAAATTAAATATAAAAATGTAGTAAAAAAAAATCAACAAAACATAGTAGAAATACCACCCCAGACCTAAGTCACGTGTTGGAACACAGTCGACATGTTCACTTCACGACGAGCTCAAGACCAAAACAACCAACCAAGGTGAAAAAAACACAAACAAAAACATTTATATGAACCTAAATGATGCGAAACAATCCCAGACTTAAACACACAAAAGAAACAAAAACCTCCATGCCTCCGACCGTAAAAAGTTCATAATAACATCCAGCGAACGCACGAGTGACACTCCACGGATGTCCTCCACACCCGTAAGCCCCCACCTCCCCCCCCATCAACAACCAGACCACACTATTTCAACCCCGAAAAACACAAATATAAACCATGTTTACAACAAGCCCAAATCACAAAACAAATAAAATTCAGAATGCTGGAGTCAAAGCAAAAAACAAACATTTAACCAGGCATACAACCAGCGAGTCAGCCGGCCACCCCGACAATACCTAAACCTTGAACCCACTTCACAGCAGCCACCACAGTACCCAAATAAATACAACTATCAAAATATAAAAAACAATAAACCCCCCTACCTCCAACCGCGCGTCAACGCCCGATAACGTGCCCTCACCTAAACAAAGTCCCTAACGCGACCTCTCCGACCAAGAAATAAAAACAATCAATCACAACCCGCTCCACAACAATCACACCCCCACACAAAAACAACCA
>NC_072032.1:1194351-1302352 GCF_027791375.1 Indicator indicator | reverse complement strand
AAGGAGTAGAGGAATTTTGTGCAGGGTTAGCAGGAGCAGAGGGAGTCTGTGCAGGGTTGGCAGGAGGTGTGCTTTGAGATCCTGCAGACACTGCTGCGTCCGTCTGGGCAGCAGAGGGAGGAGGAGGAGACTGTGCCTCGTTAATGGCGTCTGCCTGCACAGCTATGTCTGTCTGCACAACCATTTCTCTCTGCGTAACTATGTCTGCCTGCACAACCATTTCTCTCTGTGTAACCATGTCTGTCTGCACAACCATTTCTCTCTGTGTAACTATGTCTGCCTGGACAACCATTTCTCTCTGTGTAACTATGTCTGCCTGGACAACCATTTCTCTCTGTGTAACCATGTCTGTCTGCGCATCCATTTCTCTCTGTGTAACTATGTCTGTCTGCACAACCATTTCTCTCTGCGTAACTATGTCTGTCTGCACAACCATTTCTCTCTGTGTAACCATGTCTGTCTGCGCATCCATTTCTCTCTGTGTAACTATGTCTGCCTGCACAACCATTTCTCTCTGTGTAACTGTGTCTGTCTGCACAACCATTTCTCTCTGTGTAACTATGTCTGTCTGCGCATCCATTTCTCTCTGTGTAATTATGTCTGTCTGCGCATCCATTTCTCTCTGTGTAACTATGTCTGCCTGCACAACCATTTCTCTCTGTGTAACTATGTCTGCCTGCACAACCATTTCTCTCTGTGTAACTATGTCTGTCTGCACAACCATTTCTCTCTGTGTAACTATGTCTGTCTGCGCAGCCATTTCTCTCTGTGTAACTATGTCTGCCTGCACAACCATTTCTCTCTGTGTAACTATGTCTGCCTGCACAACCATTTCTCTCTGTGTAACTATGTCTGCCTGCACAACCATTTCTCTCTGTGTAACTATGTCTGTCTGCGCATCCATTTCTCTCTGTGCAGCTGTGTCTGTTTGTGTACCCCTCTCTGCCCGTGCACCCCTCTCTGCCTGTGTAATCGAGTCTGTCTGTGTCGCCGAGTCTGTCTGTGTAACTATGTCTGCCTGTGTACCCGAGTCTGTTATCTCAGATTCTGGCAAAGGTCCTGCAGCTACTGCTGCTGGCTCTGAGTCAAAACTATCGGCAGCTTTCTCACAAACCTGAACTGTGATTTCCTGGTCACCGTAATCAGAATCAGAAACCAATTCCGAACCTCTCTGAGCTTTTCTGTGTTTCCTCTTACATCTACGCAGGTCGGAAGAGCAAGTAGCCTTATGTCTTTCTTGACACAGTGCTATCAGTAGCCATATGATTATTCCAAGAAACAACAAAATTAAGGCTAGCACAAGATATCTAGGGTACCACTGGTTCCAAAGACCCTCTGTAGTTGTAAGAGGAGTAACAAACTCATATGTGTCTGCTAGCACATCCATAGTTGAGTTACCATAGCTTCTTAGCCCAATAAGACCACAACAGAATTCAACAGCATTCAGTAACTTGTTCTTAACCCAAAGAAACGACTTATATGCCACATATTTCACAATCTTGTCTATCATGCAGGAAACAGCCCATCTGTAGACAATCACACTGATAACAGAGGAAATAAAATTACTCAAAATCCAAAACAGCTTCATTTTGCTTCCTAATCTGAGCAGGAATAAATCATACAAGCAATCGAGCCCCGAGTTGGAGCGCTAAAAATAAAAAGTGTGTCAGTGTGAGCTGAAATTCCCCCCCCCCCCCCAAAAATAACCAGGCTAGCTCAGTCTGGAAGCAAATGAAAAGCTGTATTTACAAGCAGATGAAATGCAATGAATATGTACAAATATACAAAATTCACAACATTTACATATATATACAATCAACAGAAAAAGCACAACCGATCTCCCTTTGCTTCCCCCCAAGGGGACCCTCCCAAAGGGGCCTCCCTCTCCCAGGAGTTTCCCCCCAGACCTCCCTGGACAGAGAAGCAGAGTTAGTTAAGCAGAAAGTTGTTAACTTAGCTGCCAAGGTCAGTGTGTTATCTTCAGCCAGAAGAGAAGAAGAAACAGCAGCCAGACAGCCCAGCAACTGCCCCCACTGCCGAACGCAGAATGTGCAGAGTGCCTACTTTGTTTTGGGTAATAGTTCTTAAACATTTCTATCTATCCAATGGAAGTGTTTAGAACAATCGTTATTTTGCTTTCTTACACCCAATAGTGACTTATTTACATTCTTTCACTTTCTCTGTTCTGAACTTTGCAAGGAAAAATTAAAAAGACAGTTTCAAACCATCACAAATGTAAAGCTTGATGGTAGAGTTAAGAGAAGGAAATGCTTTGGATCATGACCAACAATTACTGAAGTCATTATTCAGCTTTCATTGGAATCATAGAATCCCAGAATGGTCTGGGTTGGAACGGACCTCCAAAGCTCATCCAGTCCAACCCCTCTGCACTCAGCAGGGACTTTCTCAACTAGATTAGGTTGCCCACAGCCCTGTCCAGCCTCACCTTCAATAGCTCCAGGGATAGGGCACCAACCCTGGCCAACCTGTTCCAGTGTTCCAGCATCCTCATGGTGCAGAACTTGTTCCTCACATCCAATCTCAATCTGCTCTGTTCTAGTTTGAAGCCATTGCCCCTGTTCCTGTTCCTGCAGGTCTTTGCAAACAGTCTCTCTGCAGCCTTCCTATACCCCTTCAGGTCCTGGAAGGTTGCTATTAGGTCGCCCTGGAGCCTTCTCTTCCCCAGGCTCCAGCTCCCTCAGCTTGTCTTAGTAAAGTGATATTGATGGTGGCAAAATAACCTTCACTGAACAACCTCTCAAAATGCTGATTTTGTTGTAGACACATCATAATCAAATTGTTTCTCACACTGTCATCTGAGTAGGCGTTCTTATATGCTAAGGTTTCTTCCCCACTCTGTTACATGGGCATGAAAATATCTATGTCCCATGTGGCCTAATGGCACAGACATCTGGCACACTGTTCATATTTTCCCTACTCCACAGTAGGGAAATCTTCTCAAATTGCCTGAGCATGTTAATTAAGGTAAAACCAGCAATAATTGTTTCTGAGCCTGCACTTAGATTGAAATTTCCTTCTGGCCCAGAGCAGGAAAAAAAAAGGCTGATGGGCTCATAAGATTTTCTCTTTTTAGGTTAATGAACAAAAAATAAATAAATCTATATCTCTTTATCTATATCTATATCTCTTTATTTATATCTCTATCTCTATCTATATATCTATATCTGTATGTATATCTGTCTGTATCTATATATATATCTGTATCCATATCTATATATCTATATCTATCTGTATCTATATCTGTACCTATATCTGTATCTCTATCTATCTGTATTTATATCTATATCTATACCTATATCTGTATCTGTATCTCTGTCACTATCTAGATCTGTATCTATATTGATATCTGTATCTTTATCTGTATCAATATCTGTATCTATACCTATATCTGTATCTGTATCTATATCTGTATCAATATCTGTATCTATATCTATCTATATCTGTATATCTATATATCTGTATCTCTATATATCTATATCTGTATCTGTATCTATAACTGTATCTTTATCTATACCTATCTCTATCTGTACCTATATCTATATCTATATCTATATCTATATCTATATCTATATCTATATCTATATCTTTATCTATATTGATATCTGTATCTATACCTATATCTCTATCAGTATCTATATCTATATCTGTATTGATATCTGTCTATACCTATATCTGTATCTATATGATACTTCATGGTGAGGTAAAGGGAGAAAATGCACCCAAAAGAGAGCTTGTTTTGATGGTCAGCTCTAAAATTACATTCCTAAAGACATTCTGCAGGAGGAATAAATAAATTGTTGCATAAAAGACAAAGAAGGTCTGGGATTGAAATAATTTCCTGGGAATTAGAACACTGTGTTGGTATAAATTCGGAGTCTTGATGTGCAGCCCTGGCCAAATGTCGTGAAGGCATCACATGCCCAGAATTATGCCCCCAGATACCAGCCAACTTGTCCCAACATGTTCTGGGAAGTCCCCCTTCCACCCTCCTTTCAGGAGGGGAAGACAAAAGGCTCAGGCACCAGCCTGTCTCCTAAGGGAATAAACAACTGCAGGTACCCATCTCAATGGGATGCCTATGCTCTGTCCATCTACAGGCATAATTCTAGCTTCACCTTTCTATGGGTGGAAGCAGGTTGTTGGCAGTGTGCCCATTGGCTAAGTCCAGCCTCGAGTGTCTATAAGTATTGCTCCATTTTGGTGCCATGTTGCTCTCTCCTTTTGCTTTCACCCATCATGCAACTCACGATTGTGTAAGCTATAAGCCTTTCACGCAAGCGTACTCGGAAGCCTCTGCGAACATGGAAGCCAGCCCACGGAGTGTGCATCGAGGACCCGCAAAGGATGACCCCGTCGCCAGAGGCAACGTAGACCCAGTCGAAAAGGACTGAGGGAAGCCCCCAAAGAGGGTAAGCTGTAACCCGAAGGGGGGAGGACTAGCCCAAGCCTGGCTGTCCAGAAACGCTGCCAGCTAATTAAGCAGCCAAATAAGCAGAAACGCATCTTGCTTGGCCCCCGCAGACCGCGGGAGCGAAAGGAGCCGCCTCCTGTAGCCGCTCCGCAGCCCGTATCAGGGCGAAACACCCGGGACTTTTCCCCGAGGGAAAAGAGAGAGGAAAGATTAGCCTCTCCATTGAAGTCAAGGCAATGACTGTACCATTATAATTTAAATGGAAGCAGTCGCCCAGAGAAGCTGAAGTCAGCTCATCTCGAGCCGAGCCGAGGGGGGGAAGCATCGCGTCACCGCACCCCCCACCGGAGACCTGCCTACGGGAAAGCCGTCCTCGTTCGTAGGGCCGAGCACCGAGAAGACCTGGCCCTCCTGAGCCGTCCTCCGGTCAGGGAGCCGCACCCCTCCCTGAAGACTGCGGGAGGACAAAGAAGCGAACTGCCCTTCCCGCAGACCGCGGGAGGAGAAAGCCAACCTTGCCCCCCCCATCCCCAGAGCCGGGAGGGAGAAAGAAAGAGCCGCCCGAACGGGGCCAGCCTCGGGCAGAAGCAGATACCCAGCGAGCCCGCGTGATCCGGCAATTTGTCTCGCTGCATGTATCTTTCATGTGTGTAACATTTAGTAACGCTCTATTCAAAGCGCCCGCGCACAGCCGCGTGATATTTCCAGCTTAACCTGCCTCGTGATAACGTTATAAACATCTCTTACATAGCTAGCCGCTGCAAGCGCCTTGTCGAGTCTCCATCTAGTGGACAAGCGGCGGAACTGCACCCTTTCGTTCCCTCAATTAGAAATTGACCGTAAATATTATAATTGGGTATAATTGTAAATACTAAATCAGTTATGGTCTATATTATTACAACCGTGCATCCGAATCAATATATATAAAGTAATTAATCGAATATTAATAATAATAATTTTATTTCTCATAATTCATAATTAATAATCACCATCCTCGATCCCTATTCCCCCTCTCCACGACACCAAATCACTGCCAGTGGTGCCTGGTGAGCCAGCTGAGCTGATCTAACACATCCCTGCTGGGGTCCCATTTCCATGGCCTATTCCCCTTCCCTCCTTTTGATAACATTCTTCTTCATCTTACTTTGGAGAAGTTCTGGTACTCATCTGACATTCAGTGAGCCCTCTGAGTTCACTAGCTGGGCAGGAAACTAGGCCACCAAGGAAAAAAAGGAGTAAAAGAGGGGGAAAAAAAGGATCTACTGAATCCACCCTCCAAAAGAGTTTTCACAGAGCAGAACAGAATCATGGAACATCAGAGGTTGGAAGGGACCTCCAGAGATCATCAGGTCCAACCGCCTGCCAGAGAAGGATCATCCAAGGTAGTCTGCACAGGAATGCATCCAGGTGGGGTTGGAAAGTCTCCAGAAAAGGAGACTCCACAACCTCTCTGGGCAGCCTGCTCCAGGCCTCCAGCACCCTCACACCAAAGAACTTTCTCCTCATGTTGAGGTGAAACCTTCTATCTTCAGGTTTGTCTCCATTGTTCCTTGGCTTATTACTGTACACCACCAAAAAGATCTTGTCCCCCTCCACTTGACACCCACCCCTCAGATATTGATAGATATTGGTCAGACCCCTCCCAGCCTTCTCCTCTCCAGACTAAACAGCCCCAGGGCTCTCAGTCTCCCTTCACAGGGGAAATGCTCAATTCCCCTAAGCATCCTCCTGGCTCTCTGTTGGACTCTCTCCAGCAGGTCTCTGTCTCTCTTGAACTGAGGAGCCCCAAACTGGACACAGCATTGCAGGGGTGGTCTCAGCAGGGCAGAGCAGAGGGGCAGCAGAACCTCCCTGGCCCTGCTGGCCACACTTTTCTTGCTGCACCCCAGGACACTATTTAGTCTCTTGGCCCCAAGGGCTCATTGCTGTCCCATACAGAACTTACTGTCTGCCAGCACTCCAAGGTCTTTCTCTGTGGAGCTGCTCTCCATTAGGGCAGCCTCTAACCTGTGCTGGTTTTCTGCTAGTTCAGTAGTTCACATTTCATAGTTTTCAGGAGTTCAAGCTATCTCTGCCTATCCATTCTGACCTTTACATACATGGATGTCTAGTTCTGGGAGTCAAAATCCAGGAGAGAATTGGGAGAATGTGGGCATCCAGACACCTCACACACATCTTCAAGTATTCAGGCAGACTAGTTTAGCATATCAGCTTTTTCCTCACCTCCAATGATTGTCTATGGAAAAAGAAGGGGAAAAAAGGAATAGAAGGAATCATTATTTTATTCCAGGTGGTAGAAAATAGGAAGCAGAGAACCTCACCAACACCTGTATGGGAATTATAACATGAGCAAGCTTCTTAAGTGGCACACAGCCATAAGGCACTCCAGGCAGTGAAAATGAAACAGGAATTCCCTGGCATAGGGAAAATAGTGGTCAGAAAGGTTGTAGGTACAGCCAAACCCTCAGGAATGACTTTGGTATCCTGTGCAGCAGCTTCCAGCACAGAGGCAAGTCATGGTGTAGTCAGGAAGAGAATCTGCAGCATTAGGATAAAATTGGTGGCTTTACTGTTTTTTTGTTTGTTTGTTTGTTTAGACCCAAATATTGAGTCCTGCACTTGGGTCACAACAACCCCATGAATGCTCAAGCTTGGGGCAGAGTGGCTGGAAAGCTGCCAGTAGAGAAAGAGCTGGGGCTGGCTGAACAGGAGTCAGTGTGTGCCCAGGTGGCCAAGAAGGTCACCAGCAGCCTGGCCTGGATCAGAAAGGGAGTCACAATTATTGGTGTCTGCAATTCCCTGGAAGGAGGTTGGAGTCAGGTGAGGGGTTGTCTCTTCTCCCTAGTGATAGAGAGGAAATGGCATCAGGCTGACTCAGGTGAGGCTTGGGTTGGACATCAGAAGAAACTTCTTGACTGAAAAGGTTCTCAAAGCTTGGCACAGACTGCACAGGGAGGTGGTTGAATCCTCATCCCTGGAGGTGGTTGAATCCTCATCCCTGGAGGTGGTTGAATCCTCATCCCTGGAGGTGGTTGAATCCCCATCCCTGGAGGTGGTTGAATCGCCATGCCTGGAGGTGTTGAAAAGAGGCAGAGTTGTGATGCTGAAGGACAGAGTTTAGCACCAGCTTTGGTAGAGTTAGAGAGTGGTTGGGCTGGGAGATCTTAAAGGACTTTTCCACCCAGAACTATTCTATGGTTCTATCACTGTAAGATTCCAAGTGTACGTTTGGAGAATATATGTATGGGAACACAACCAAACTGAAAAGGAAAAGAGCAGGAAATAAAGAAAAGGAGTGAAAATGGGATGGGGAAAGTGCTTAATTTGAAGACACATACAGGAAGGGACATGCAAATGCCTTCTGAACAGTCTTTTTGATTGGAAATAAGAGAAAAGTCATATCACATGTGTAAGCTGATGAGCTTGAAGCTTGGAGAAATGCTTGGGTTCACGTGGGGAGCAGCCTGAGCACCTGTCATGTCACAGAACCACTGAATCAGCAAGGCTGGAAAAGACCTTTAAGATCATTAAGTCCAACCATAACCCAACTACCATGACCACTAAACTGTATCTTGAAGTACCACATCTACACCATGGGGACAGGGATGGGGACTCCACCACCTCCCTGAGCATCCTGTTCCAATCCCTGACCACTCTTGTAGCACAGAAATTTTTCCTAATCTCCAACCCAAATCTCCCCTGCCACAATGTAATCCCATTCCTTCTCATTTTATCCCTAGTTACCTGGGGAAAGAGACCAACACCAGCCTCAATCTAACCTCCTTTCAGGGAGCTGTAGAGAGCAATGAGGTCTCCCCTCAACCTCCTCTTCCCCAGACTAAACAACCCCAGTTCCCTCAGCTGCTCCTCATATGACAGCCTCCAAACCCCTCCCCAGCCTCACTGCTCTTCTCTGGACACAGTCCAGCACCTCAATGTCTTTGCTTCATTGAGGGGCCCAGAACTGATGGCAGACCTCAAGCTGTGGCCTCCCCAGGACTGAGTACAGGGGCACCATCACTTCCCTACTGCTGCTGGACACACTGTTCTTCATCCAGGCCAGGATGATGATGGCTTCCTTGGCCACCTGGGCACACTGTTGGCTCATGTTCAGCTGGCCATCCCCCAGCACACTCACACCCTTTCCTAAGCGAGGTCAAAAATGGAAGGCCCTAACGTTCTGAGTCTTAAAAGCAGCTGTCCCTAAGACCTTCTTCCTCATGCAGCTCCTGATGGGTGCACCAAGAGGTCAGAAGTGCACAGGATCAGAAGGGAAGGCAAGAGGACTGATTTGCAGGGCAGCAGTAAGCCAGAAATACAAACTGGGTTTGTGGATAGCAGCCTGGCAGCTTCTTCCATCAGTGCTTGTGAACTCTGGGTTTCTACAGAAATAAACTGCAGTCTGATTTTGGAAAGAAAAGGGTTGTGTTTTCTTTTTTTTTTTCCCCTGAACTGGCTGGTTAAAGGCACAGATTATTAAGCAAACAGTGAAAATCTCTTTGACACTCTCCATGCTGACAAACATTACAGATATCCTCTGTTCTGGCTGTGAAAACCTTCTTTTTGGTTTGGTTTTTTTTCCCCCCTCTGGACTGATTTTCTCAGTTCCCTGATCTCTCTCATTCCCCTCAGACAGGGTTTTTAAAATGAGTGGTTAAACTGAACCAGCTCCTTCTACAGTGCTTGTGGGTGCACATTACCTCCAACAACAGATTCAGGACAAACAGAGCTTTCTTCTCTGCCAAATTACATCTCCTTCCCTGTGTGATGGATCACACTGATTCCAGGCATCTTCTGACTTTGCTCTAAATGCTGAATGTAAAAGGGATTTCAGAATTTTGCTTTTCTTTTCCCATCTCTTCTGGCTTTGTCTTCTGATGAAGCTGGGTGTTAGGGTTGTCTTTTCCCTTAGTCAATAAGGCCAAATGCAAGGTCCTGCACCTGGGTTGAAGAACAAATCCAGGCTGGGTGAAGACTGGCTTCAGACAAGCCTTAAGGAGGAGAACTTGGGGGTGTCAGATGGTGACAAACTGCCCAGGAGCCAGCAATGGTCCCTGGCAGTCCAGCAGGCAGCTGTGTGCTGAGCTGCATCCAGAGCAGGGAGAGCAGCAGCACAGGGAGGGGATTCTGCCCCTCTGCTCTGCTCAGACCCCACCTGCAGCACTGCCTCCAGCTCTGGGGACCCCAGCACAAGAAGGACCTGGAGCTGATGGAAAGGGTCCAGATGAAACCATGAAGATGCTGAGGCTGGAGAACCTCCCCTGTGGGGACAGGCTGGGAGAGTTGGGGCTGTTCAGGCTGAAGAAGAGAAGGCTCCAGGGAGACCTTAGAGCAGCTTCCAGTACCTGAAGGGAGCTGCAAGAATGCTAGGAAGGGACTTTTGGCAAGGGCTGGCAGTGATAGGAAGAGGGCAAATGGCAGTGAGCTGGAAAAGGAGATATTGGGACTGGAGGTTAGAAAGAAATACTTGACAGTGAGGGTGGTGAGACACTGGAACAGGTTGCCCAGAGAAGCTGTGGGTGCCCTCTCCCTTGAAGTCTTCAAGGCCAGGCTGGATGAGGCCTTGAGCAACCTGAGCTGGTGGGAGGTATCCCTGCCCATGGCAGGGTTGGAACTGAATGATCTTTAAGCTCCCTTCCAACCCAACCCATTCTGTGATTCTTTTATCTTTCCTCACTCTTCACCTCCAGGGCCAAGGTTGTCATTTTCATTTTCCTTCCTGTTGCATTAAACCCCACAGACCAATGTGGGTCATAAATTCCAGCTGTTGCCATGCACCTGTCCTCACTCACAGAGTTCTGTTGGCTCTTTCCTATGACTTGGTAGCTAAGGTGGGATTTTTCCCAGATTCTTGAGGGGGATTTCTTCTGGGAAGCCACCTGATGAAGTGTCTTCTCTCTTGTAATGCATCCCCTTCTGTCCTGCCAGGCTGGCAATTGTTCTGAGCTCTGGGAATGGCCTCTGCCAAGCTCCCAGTGCACACCAGGCTCTTGGGGATGCCTTGGCTTCTTCACACTGCCACAGCCAGGCGGCACTCTCTGGAGAGATGAAAGAACTGTGGCGTTGTTTTTCCTGCTAGAATCATAGAATCACAGAATTGTCAGGGTTGGAAGGGACCACAAGGATCATCCAGTTCCAACCCTCCTGCCATGGGCAGGGACACCTCACACTACAGCAGGTTGCTCACAGCCACATCCAACCTGGCTGCAAAAACCTCCAGGGATGAGGCTTCCACCACCTCCCTGGGCAACCTGTTCCAGGCTCTCACCACCCTCATGGGGAAGAATTTCTTCCTAGCATCCAATCTGAGTCTGCCCACTTCTAATTCTGCTCCATTCCCCCAGTCCTGTCACTCCCTCACACCCTCAAAAGTCCCTCCCCAGCTTTCTTGGAGTCCCCTTCAGATCCTGGAAGGCCACAAGAAGGTCTCCTGGGAGCCTTCTCCTCTCCAGACTGCACAACCCCAACTCTCTCAGGCTGTCTCCAGAGCAGAGCAGCTCCAGCCCTCTGCTCATCCTGGTGGCCCTTCTCTGGATGCCTTCCATCCCCTCTAGATCCTTCCTGGAACAGAGGCTCCAGAACTGGACACAGAGCTCCAGGAGTGGTGTCAGCAGAGTGGAGCAGAGGGGGAGAATCCCCTCCCTGGCCCTGCTGGCCACACTTCTCTTGCTGCAGCTCAAATCAGGCACTTCCCTTCAAGAATGCATTCCCCAAAGGCAAAATAGAGTTTTATTGTCTGTTATGAGGGGAGCTATATCAGTTCTCTGCATCTAACCACTTCCTCCACACCATCTGTTGTTTTGCAGTACTCTTCCCTTTGGTCACCTCTCTGAGCACTCAGCTGTGCTCTTGTGCCACAGAAGCTCACAGGTCACACACCAGTACCCCACCAACCATTAAGGCATTTTGATGATTTCTCTTCTGGAACCTTGTGTCTAGGTGGTTACATCAAGAGTTTCACAGCCAAAGGGACAAAGAATCTGAGTTTAATTCCAGCCTCTTAGTTCTCTAAGAAGAATAAGGGCTGGAGCACCTCTGCTATGAAGATAGGCTGAGGTTCAGCCTGGAGAAGAGAAGACTTCAAGGCGACCTTAAAGCTGCCTCCTAGTACCTGAATAGAACCTACAGGAAGGTTGCAGAGGGACTTTTCATAACGATATCTAGCAAGAGGGCAAGGGGGAATGGTTTGAAACTGAGGTTTAGACTGGGTCTTGGGAAGAAGTTCTACAGTATGAGGGTAGTGAGGCTCTGGAAAAGGCTGTGCAGAGAAGTTGTGGATGCCTCCTCCCTGGGCATGTTCAGTGCCAGGCTGGATGAGCAACCAAGTCTTGTTAAGAGGTTAACCCCCCCCATGGCAGGAGGGTTGGAGTAGTTGATCTCTGATCAACCTGATGTCCCTTCCACCCTAAGCCATGCTATGATTCTGTGATGGATACTCATCTCATAGTGCTAAACACAGATACAGACTGTGGCTCTGCAGCCCTGGCTTTCTTTCCCCCTTTCAGTTTTCATTTCAGTTTTTATTATCCCAAACAGAAATTCCTATGGCAGTGCTCCCCATGATGATATAAACAGTGCAGGTAAGCTGACCTATGCAATTTTCAGTCTTGAATCCAAGGCTGTAACCCATGTCTGAGCTGAATCCTGACAGCTTCCAAAGGCCATTGCTACCAACATCACTAACTAGTCAGGGAAAAGCCTGAAACAAGGTGAGGACAGTCCCTGTAAGTTTTTGCCTTTCCCCTCATGGATGCTTTTTGAAAGCCCACAGCAGAACCACAGCCAGCAATGCCAGGGAGGTGATTCTCCCCCTCTGCTCCACTCTGCTGAGACCACACCTGCAATACTGAGTCCAAGTTTGGAGCCCCTAGTACAAGAAGGATTTGGAGGTGCTGGAGCAGAGGGCTGGAGCACCTCAACTGAGAGAGCTGGGATTCTTCAATCTAGAGAAGAGAAGGCTCCCGGGAGACCTTGTGGCCTTCCAGGATCTGAAGGGGGCTCCAAGAAAGCTGGGGAGGGACTTTGTAGGGTGTCAGGGAGTGATAGGACTGGGGGGATGGAGCAAAACTAGAAATGGGAAGATTCAGATTGGATGTTAGGAGGAAGTTCTTCCCCATGAGGGTGGTGAGAGACTGGCACAGGTTTCCCAGGGAGGTGGTGGAAGCCTCATCCCTGGAGGTTTTTGCAGCCAGGCTGGATGTGGCTGTGAGCAACCTGCTGTAGTGTGAGGTGTCCCTGCCCATGG
Source organism: Indicator indicator (assembly GCF_027791375.1). Lineage (NCBI taxonomy): Eukaryota > Metazoa > Chordata > Aves > Piciformes > Indicatoridae > Indicator > Indicator indicator. The sequence goes on along the minus strand of NC_072032.1, from coordinate 1,289,675 downwards.
CAGGGGGGTTGGAGCTGGATGATCCTTGAGCTCCCTTCCAGCCCTGACACTTCTGTGATTCTGTCAGGTACTTTGATGGAAAAATCAGTTCCTCAAATAAAAGTCAGGACTGCATAGGGTCAAGGAGCTTCTCTTGTGCTGCTTATTCCATTAACACTCTCCCCTGGTCTCCAGCAGATGTTCAAGTTTCCCTTGGGGAAAACAAACACCTTTCTAATCTCTTTTTCACCTCTGCCTTTTTATTTAGCTATTTACTAATTTCTGCTGAGCCTAAAACCTGCTATCAAGCTTCAGGAGCTTTTATGCTGAATTTAGTTCCCTTCTGAGGACTGTAAGGTCCTCTGCAATCCTGTAAGGAGTTTGATTTGAGATTAGTTATTTCTTAGCTCAACTGACCCCTTCTGGAGCAACATAAACTTAATCCTGAGCCTTTCAAGAAATGAATGTGTTAGTCAAGCCCTGCCTGACCTCTCTGCAAGTGTTGGCACTCATTTTTTTTCCCTCTTTTCCACTGACCTTTTAAGAAAGACATTTCTATTTCAGTTGTGTTAGCAGCCCAAGGTAGGCAAAGGCCACAGCCATGTGAGAGATTGATTCTGTTAAAAGCTCTACAAACAGATAAAGCACCATAGCAGCTCTCCCCGTGAACGACCAGGCCAAAAAAAAAAAAAAAAAAAAAAAAAAAAAAAAAAAAAAAAAAAGAGGAATATAACAGATGCATGCAGCAATGAAGCTGAGCTATTTTACCACAGCTTGGGTGTTCAGGGAATTTATAAACCATAGAGTCATAGAATCTTAGAATCAGTCAGGGTTGGAAGGGACCACAAGGATCATCCAGTTCCAACCCCCCTGCCATGGGCAGGGACACCTCACACTACAGCAGGCTGCCCAGAGCCTCATCCAGCCTAGCTGCAAAAACCTCCAGGGATGGAGCCTCAACCACCTCCCTGGACAACCCATTCCAGGCTCTCACCACTCTCATGGGGAAGAATTTCTTCCTCACATCCAGTCTGAATCTCCCCACTTCCAGCTTTGTTCCATTCCCCCCAGTCCTGTCACTCCCTGACACCCTAAAAAGTCCCTCCCCAGCTTTCTTGTAGCCCCTTCAGATCCTGGAAGGCCACAGAAGGACTCCTCGGAGCCTTCTCTTCTCCAGACTGAACAGCCCCAACTCTTTCAGTCTCTGCTCATAGGAGAGGTGCTCCAGCCCTCCACATCCTCGTGGCCCTTCTCTGGACACCTTCCAGCATGTCCAGATCCCTCTTGTAACAGAGGCTCCAGAACTGGATGCAGTACTCCAGGTGTGGTCTCAGCAGAGCTGAGCAGAGGGGGAGAATCACCTCCCTGGCCCTGCTGGCCACACTTCTCCTGCTGCAGCCCAGGCTCTGCTTGGCTCTCTGGGCTGCAAGTGCACACTGACAGCTCCTGTTGAGCTTCTCATCCCCAGCACCCCCAAGTCCCTCTCCTCAGGGCTGCTCTCCAGCCAGTCCCAGCCCAGCCTGGATTTGTGCTTGGGATTGCACCTAGCTGCAGGACCTTGCCCTTGGTCTTGTTGAACCTCATGAGGTTGGCTTGTGCCCAGCTCTGCAGCCTGTCCAGGTCCCTCTGGATGGATCCCTTCCCTCCAGCCTGTCTGCTGCACCACACAGCTTGGTGTCATCAGCAAACCTGCTGAGGGTGCACTCAATGCCTCTGTCCATGGCACCAACAAAGATGTTGAACATTACTGGTGCCAGGACTGATCCCTCAGGGACTCCAGTTGTCACTGGCCTCCACTGGGACGGAAATTTTAAGCATCATGAAAATGATTAACCACTATTAATAATACTAACAATAAAAACTCTTATTAAAAAATGCAGCAAAATTCCAAGGGTCTCCAAACTTCTTTTGCTTTATGTTTATAAACACCTCAGAGCAGCCTTCCAGTATTTGAAGAGGGCTACAGGAGAGTTGGAGAGGACCTTTTGACAAGGGCTTGGAGTGGCAGGATAAGAGGAGAATTTCCTCCTAATGTCTACTCTAAAATCAAGCTTTTCCAGTTTGAAGATGCCTGAGTTAGAGTAGACATTAGGAGAAAATTCTTTTCCATGAGGGTGGGAAGACACTGGCACAGGTTTCCCAGGGAGGCTGTGGCTGCCTCCTCCCTGGAGGTGTTCAAGGCCAGGCTGGATGAGGCCCTGAGCAACCTGGGCTGGTGGGAGGGGTCCCTGCCCATGGCAGCCCCAACTCTCTCAGCCTGTCCCCACAGGGAGGGTTTTCCAGCTCTCTGATTGTCTCCATGGCCTCCCCTGGAATATCTCCAGGAGCTCCCTCTCATGCTGGGGCCCCAGAGCTGGAGGCAGTGCTGCAGGTGGGGTCTGAGCAGAGCAGAGCAGAGGGCAGAATCCCCTCCCTGTGCTGCTGCTCTCCCTGCTCTGGATGCAGCTCAGCACACAGCTGCCTGCTGGGCTGCCAGGGACCAGTGCTGGCTCCTGGGCAGCTGTGCTGATAAAGTTTACATCTGGCCATTTATATTGTCTCTCTCTGACCTACATTTCCACTTTTGGAAAACATTGGAGTTTCTAGGAAAAAAAACCCCAACCAACCAACCAAAACCCACAAACAAACAACAACCACAAAAAGATAAAAGCTTTCAAAATTCACAAGTTAAGTTAGTTTGGGGTTAGGTAAAACCAGAGGGGAAAATCACACATAAGCCAAAAATCCTTTCCTAGCCAAACCTGCAGAAGCCTGAGTCACATTCCTGCCTCTTCTGCAGCATGGAGAAGGAGCCTGTGGAGAGGGACCTGGGAGTGCTGGTGGGCAGCAAGTTCTGCATGGCACAGCAATGTGCCCTGGGGACCAAGAAGGCCAAGGGGGTCCTGGGGGGCATTCAGAGGAGTGTGGCCAGCAGAGCCAGGGAGGTTCTTCTCCCCCTCTGCTCTGCCCTGCTGAGACCTCCCCTGGAATATTGCATCCAGGTCTGGGCTCCCCAGTTCAGGAGGGACAGGGATCTGCTGGAGAGAGTCCAAGGGAGGGCTCCAAGGATGCTGAAGGAACTGGAGCACTGCCTGGTGAGGAGAGGCTGAGAGCCCTGGGGCTGTTTAGTCTGGAGAGGAGAAGGCTGAGAGGGGATGTGATCAATGTCTATCAATAGCTGAGGGCTGGGGGTCAGGAGGGAGGGGACAGGGACAGGCTCTGCTCAGTTGTGCCCTGGGACAGGACAAGAGGCAATGGATGGAAACTGCAGCACAGGAGGTTCCACCTCAACATGAGGAGGAACTTCTGCACTGTGAGGGCCACAGAGCCCTGGAGCAGGCTGCCCAGAGAGGTTGTGGAGTCTCCTTCTCTGGAGCCTTTCCAACCCTGTCTGGATGTGTTTCTGTGTGACCTGTGCTGGATTCTCTGGTCCTGCTCTGGTAGGGGGTTGGACTGGAATATCTCCAGAGTTCCCTCCCAACCCCTAACCTCCTGTGAGCTGTGATGGAGAGCAAAACCTTGCATAATGCTGAATAAAGAAGATGAGACAGTTCTTCTTCATCTGAAGTAGATGATGTTTGGTTTTCTTCCTCCAGAAACTGTTCAATAAGAGTGACTGACATCATCCTGAGTGAAAATGTCTTGTCCAAAGCCCAGGACAGGAAGAGGAGAATTTGGGAGAAATTTTCAGTGTTTCAAGGGAAATATGAAACCTTCTGTGAGAAAGCATAAGTCAAATAATTGCATTTCCCCAAACTCAGCATTTTGCTAAAGAAGGAAATAAATAAAGAGGATTATCAGCAGCTAGTGTGATGGGGAGGGTTTGCTGAACTTCTTCTTCATGTCTGAATGCTTTTAACCAGCATTACAGAGTTACAGAAACATTCAGGTCAGAAAAGAGCCTCAGGATCACCAAGTCCAACCCAGAACCCTACTCTACAAGGCTCACCCCTAAACCATATCCCCAAGCACCACATCCAAAGCACCTTGAAACACAGCCAGGCTTGGGGACTCAACCACCTCCCTGGGCAGCACATTCCAATCCCTGGCCATTCTTTCCATGAAAATATTTTTCTTGCTGTCCAGTCTAAACCTACCCAGTGGCTGCTTGGGGCCATTCCCTCTTCTGTCACTAATTAGCTGTGAGAAGAGACCAGCACCAACCTCTCCACACCCTCCTTTCAGGGAGTGGTATTTTTTGACCCTCCCTGGACTATTGTCCCTATTATATCCCACAGCAGTGAGCTCCCTTGCTGATGTCTTGCTTCCAAAACCACTTTGTTACCCTTGTCAGCTTTTGTTGAAAGGAAGTGAGTGGCAGATCTATCACATCCCTGCTCTTTCTTCTCATCTTGGAGTCTCTAATTAATCTTTTCACTACCTGTCATTTGGCTTTCACTCATCTGCTCCCTCTCCATTTCCTTTCGCTCTTCTTAACCCTCCCTCATTTTTTACTGCCTTCCCCTGTTCCCAGTGTGATTTATTCCATCTATCACTCCAGCACAGTGACTACTAAATAACATTCCTGTCCTTTTTTTCCATGGACACAGACTGTTAGGAGATGGAAGGGACCTCAAAAGCTCATCCAGTCCAAGCCCCTGCCAGAGCAGGGTCACCTACAGCAGGTCACACAGGAACACATCCAGGTGGGCTTGGAATATCTCCAGAGAGGGAGACTCCACAACTCCCCTGGCAGCCTGTTCCAGGCTTCTGTCACTCTCACAGGGAAATAATTCTTCCTCCTGTTTCCATGGAACTTCCTCTGCCTCAGCTTCCACCACTGCCCCTTGTGCTGGCATTGGGCATCACCCAGCAGAGCCTGGCTCCAGCCTCTGGGCACTCCCCCTGCACATCTTTATCCCCAGCAATGAGGTCACCTCTCAGGCTCCTCCTCTCCAAGCTGCAGAGCCCTCAGCTCCCTCAGGCTCTGCTCATCAGGAAGATCTTCCACTGCCTTCAGCAGCTTTGTGGCTCTGTGCTGGACTCTCTCAAACAGTTCCCTGAGGTCATTCTTGAGCTGAGGGGCCCAGAACTGGACACAATATTCCAGATGTGGCCTCCCCAGGGCAGAGTAGAGGGGAAGGGGAACCTCTCTGACTTACTCACCACAGCTCTTCTAATCCCCCCCAGGCTGCCCTTGGCCTTCTTGGCCACCAGAGCACATTGCTGGCTCATGGTCAGGCTCCTCAAGGCACCTTTCAAATATCCCCTCCCCTGTTCTCTCCATCCCTGCTGCAGCAGCATCTCTTTCCCCAGATAGGTTTCTGTAGTCAAAAGGACATTTAGGTAGCTCAGATTGCAGATGATACTAAGCTGGGAGAGAAGGAGGGAGGGTAGAAAGGGTTTACAGAGGGACATGGACAGGTTGGGTCCATGGGCTGAGGCCAATGGGATGAGGTTCAACAAGGCCAAGTTCCAGGTCCTGCACTTGCATCACAACCACCACATGAAGGCTACAGGCTTGAGGCAGGGTGGCTGGAAACTGCCCAGCAGAGAAAGCCCTGGGGGTGTTGATCAACAGCCAGTGGAACACTGAGCCAGGGGGTGCCCAGCTGGGCAAGAAGGGCACCAGCAGCCTGGCCTGGATCAGCAATGCTGTGGACAGCAGGAGCAGGGCAGGGATGGTGCCCCTGGACTCAGCACTGGGGAGGCCACAGCTTGAGTGCTGGGTTCAGGTTTGGGCTCCTCACTCCACAAAGGGCATTGAGGAGTTGGAGCAGGTCCAAAGAAGGGCAACAAAGCTGGGGGAAGTGTCTGGGGAACAGGGCTGGGGAGGAGCAGCTGAGGGAGCTGGGGGTGTTTGGTGTGGAGAAGAGGAGGCTGAGGGAGACCTCATTGCTCTCCTCTGCCCTCAGCAGAAGCAGCCATTCTCTGTGGTCTTTCTCTCTAGTTTTGAAGCTGATTATCCTGACCAACAAATTGATCCTTAGTGCCTAACTGAATTCATCTCTGATGCCATTCCTTACACAAGCAGACAACAAGAGTCAACCTGAATCCCACACAGCAGCAACCCTCCAAATGGGAGACATTCAGAAAGCTCCTGAAAACCTTTCTCCTGGAGGAGAAACAAGATGCAAAAAGGAATTTCACAGTGTTAGCCTGTGCTGATAAAGCCAAAAAGAGGATCTGAATCCCTTGAAACCTGTGAGCTTCCTAATGAGGAGTAGGACAGAAATGTCATTTATGTCATTCAGACTCTGCCCTCTGAATGGAGGCTCGAAGCCATCTACTTGAGAGCTCCTTGACAGCTGCTCCAAAGCTCAGCACACAGCTTTGCCTTCACACAGCCTTGCTGAGGGCTGATGAGATCTGACAAGTGCCATATTTATGGCAAGGCAAAAGCTTTTGCTGCACTGACACCCAAGACAGATCAAGCAAAGGCACAATTGGCCTCCTGCTTCTACACTGAATATTTAATGACTATTAGAAGGAACTAAGCAAGCAGGACTTGCACTGCTGAGTTCCATACATTTATTATCAACTTAACTGCCCTAGACAAGAAGCCAAAAGTATTCTAATCATTTTTCCCCCCTTCCACAGCTGAAGTGAGTGAGGAACCACTGCAATTCCAGAGGGGTGTGAACAGCTTTGGTAAATTCCCTGATGCCTGTGGCCTGCAACCATTAAGGAAAAGAATCACAGAACTGTCAGGGTTGGAAGGGAGCTCAAGGCTCATCCAGTTCCAACCCCCCTGCCATGGGCAGGGACACCTCACACCACAGCAGGTTGCTCACAGCCACATCCAGCCTGGCTGCAAAAACCTCCAGGGATGAGGCTTCCACCACCTCCCTGGGCAACCTCTGCCAGTGTCTCACCACCCTCATGGGGAAGAACTTCCTCCTAACATCCAATCTGAATCTTCCCATTTCTAGCTTTGCTCCATTCCCCCCAGTCCTATCACTCCCTGACCCCTAAAAAGTCCCTCCCCAGCTTTCTTGGAGCCCCCTTCAGATATTGGAAGGCCACAAGAAGGTCTCCTGGGAGCCTTCTCCACTCCAGACTGCACAACCCCAACTCTCTCAGTCTGTCTCCAGAGCAGAGCAGCTCCAGCCCTCTGCTCATCCTCGTGGCCCTTCTCTGGATGCCTTCCATCCCCTCTAGATCCTTCCTGGAACAGAGGCTCCAGAACTGGACACAGAGCTCCAGGTGTGGTCTCAGCAGAGTGGAGCAGAGGGGGAGAATCCCCTCCCTGGCCCTGCTGGCCACACTTCTCTTGCTGCAGCCCAGAATATGAAGCTGTAAAAAGTAGTGGTGATGAGTTCAGTCATAATTCCATTGTTAAATATGGGATTTGTTCAACACAGGGGTTTGGTTTTTTTCTCCATTTGAGAGCAGAATACAGGATAAATCTTTATCCTCTGAAGATGAGCAGAAGGATGGAGCTCCTCTCCTATGAGGACAGACCCTGTCCAGCCCCATCCAACTCCCTGGGCAACCTGTTCCAGTGTTCCCCAGCCCTCATGGTGCAGAACTTGTTCCTCCCAAGTGTGCTCTGTGAAACTGCTTCTGTCCCAGCCATGAATCATAGAATCACAGAATGGTTTGGGTTGGAAGGGAGCTCCAAAGCTCATCCAATGTAAACCCCACCCTGCACTCAGCAGGGACATCCTCCACTAGATCAGGTTGCTCACAGCCCTCTCCAGCCTCACCTTGAAGAGCTCCAGGCTTGGAGCCTCAATCACCTCCCTGGGCAACCTGTTCCAGTGTTCCACCACCCTCCTGGTGCAGAACTTGTTCCTCACATCCAATCTCAATCTGCTCTGCTCTACTTTGAAGCCATTGCCCCTGGTCCTGTCCCTGCAGCCCTTTGCAAACAGTCTCTCTGCAGCCTTCCTGTAGCCCCTTCAGGTCCTGGCAGGCTGCTCTAAGGTCTCCCTGGAGCCTTCTCTTCTCCAGGCTGAACACCCCAGCTCCCTCAGCCTGTCCCATAGCAGAACTGCTCCAACCCCCTGAGCATTTCCTTGGCCTCCTCTGGAGCTGCTCCATCAGCTCCATGTCCTTCCTGTATTGAAATTTGCTTCAGAGTTGAAGACCACAGAAGCCTGAACTTTGCTGTCTTGCTTCAGTGAGCCCTGAGTGCTCTGGAATGCCTTCCCCCAGTGTGGCTCCCCTGGAGATGTGGCCCAGGACCCTTTGTCTTACCTTCTTGTTAAGAAAGCCTTTGAGACTTGATGTTTGTATCTGCTTCAGGAGCACTTTTGCCATTAGCTGAGCATATTGCAGACTGTTGTAAGGCTTTCTCCTTATTTTGAACCTTGACAAGTAAGACTCCCAAAATGGTTCTCTAAATCTTTGCTACCAGCTAAATATTCAGCAGGAGGAAGGGGATGTAGCATGCAGGGAAGAATTACCATCTTAATGAGGTTTGTCTCATTAAACAGTCTCACTCAATTAATTTCACAGATTTGACTTTAAGAATAGGAACAGGGAGCTCTAGATATCTGTAGCTAATTTTTGGCTTATTTAGAACTAAAAGACCAAGCTGCCAAAAAAAAAAAAAAAAAACAAAACAAAACAAAAAAAAACCCAACAATGTTTCAGTGGTAGGGCAGTGATGGATGTGGTCCTGGAGCTTTCAAAAATGCACATTTTTTAATCAGGAAATGAAATGAAAATCCATTGATGATTTTACTGCAGTAAGAAAGGTGCTGGCAATTGCTCCAGGCCAAAGGGGATCACTTCAGCACTTCAGTCTGGGGAAGAGGAGGCTGAGGGAGACCTCATTGCTCTCTACAACTCCCTGAGAGGAGATTGCAGTGAGGCTGATGTTGGTCTCTTCTCCCTAGTATCAGGTGATAGGATGAGAGGAAATGGCCTGAAACTGTGTCAGGGGAGGGTTAGGTTGGAAATTAGGAACAGTTTATTTGCTTCAAGAGTGGTCAGGGATTGGCACTGGCTGCCCAGGAGGGTGGTGGAGTCCTCATCCCTAGAGGTGTTCCAGAACCCTGTGGCCATGGCACTTGGTGGCCATGGTGGAGTTGGGTTGCTGGTTGGACTCAATGACCTTAAAGGACTTTTCCAACCCTAATGGTTCTGTGATTCAGTGTTGTCCCTTTCCCTTGCCTTCCCTTTAACCCTCACCCATAAGCTCTCTGCCACCTCTTCACATATCCCCAGGTGGAGCTCCGTGGTGTCCCCCATGCATCACAAAGGATGTCCTGTGTGTTAGAATCATAGAATGGCTCAGGTTGGAAGAACCTCAGAGATCATCTCCTTCAACCTCCCTGCCATGGGCAGGGACATCTCCTGGGTTAGGCTGATCAAGGCTCCATCCAGCCTGGCTATGAAAAATTCCAGGTCTGCAGCCTCCACAGCTTCTCTGGGCAACCTGTTCCAGTGCCTCAGCACCCTTCTGGGGATGAATTTCCTCCTGATGTCTCATCTCAATCCAGCTTCTTCTGCTTGGAAGCCATTGTCTCTTGTCCTATCACTCCATGTCTCTGTCAAAAGTCCCTCTCCCATTCTCCTGCAACCCCCATCAATGAATTCTGCTCTAAGGTCTCCCTGCAGCCTTCTCTTCTCCAGGCTGAACAGCCCCAACTCTCCCAGCCTGTCCCCACAGCAGAGGTTCTCCAGCCCTCTGATCCTCTTCTGACCATCTCCACTGCTCTTCAGCAACTCCAGGTCCTTCTTGTGCTGGGGGCCCCAGAACTGGATACATTCACTGCCATGCTTGAATTAATTTCCTGCTGGGGCATCAGTGTGTTGTGAGTAGAAGTCACATCATCAGTCCTGCAACACAGGGAGTTTTCTTCTTATTTACAACAGGGAAGATGATTTTGTATACCTCAAGTCAGTTTCTCTTGGGATTGTACAGTAAGTAGTTAAAAAAGACAAGCCAGAAAAATTCTCTCTTTCAGTCATTTGGAGCTGAGAGCCCTGTTTGGAGCCCAGGTTTGGAGTTCTGCTCCTGCACTGGGGATGGTGTTTGTGTGGGGATCATCAGGTCTGCTCCTGTTATCAGCCACATCAATGATGACAGCCCAGTTTGGAAGCCAGGTTTAGAGCCCTGCTCCTGCAGAGGGGATGGAGTTTGTGTGGAGGTGTAACAGTGTGAGAGATGAAATCCCCCCTCACACTGGCAATACCCAGGCTAGCTCAGTCTGGAAGCAAATGCAAGCTGTATTTACAAGCAAATCTACAATCTGTGATGGAATGCAATGAATCTGTACAAATAGACACTGTTCACAACAGTTACAAATAGGTACAATCAACAGAAAAGCACAACCAAGCTCCCTTTGCTTCCCCCAAAGGGGCCTTTCCCAAGGGGTCTTCTCCCCCCAGGCCCTCCTGTCAGAAGGCAGAGAGTCAAGAAGCAGAGAGGCTGTTAGACTGAGCTTGTCAAGGTCAGTGTGTTATCTTCAGCCAGAAGAGAAGCAGCAGCAGCCAGACAGCCCAGCAAGCAAGCTGAGAACTCAGACCCCGACTGCCCCAGCCTTGTTTTGAGTAGTGGTTCTTAAACATTTCTCTCTCTCCAATGGAAGTGTTCAGAACAATCATTATTTGGCTTTCTTGCACCCAATAGTGACTTATTTACATTCTTTAGCTTTCTCTGCTTGAACTTTCAGAAGAAAAATTAAAAAGGCAGTTTTTAAACCACCACAGGAGGTGATCAGGTCTGCTTCTGGCATCAGCCACATCAATGCTGAGATCCAGGTTTAGAGCCCTGCTCCTGCAGAGGGGATTGAGTTTGTGTGGAGATCATCAGGTCTGCTCCTGGCATCAGCCACATCAATGGCTGCATGAAGGCACAGAGCCTCTAGTGTCAAGGTGCTGGGGGAGACGTGACAAGCAAGGAGAGACGTGTCAGCTCAGAGCAGGCTTTTCACCAGGACACTCCACTCCACTCCAATCCATTCCACTCCACTCCACTCCATTCCACTCCACTCCGCTCTACTCCACTCCACTCCACTCCTCTCCACAGTGGGCAGGTGACAGAGAGGAGCTGGAAATGCAGGCAGTGCTTTTCCTGCTGCTGCAGTGGGGGTGCAGCAGGTGCAGCACACTGGCACTGCAGCAATGCTCTTGCTGAAGTGTTTCTGACACCCAACACAACCACAGTGGAGGGAACACACCAGGCCAGCTCTGAAAAAATAAACCAACATCCAGAGTGTGATCTTCTGGGAGAGGAAAGAGGCATTTGCCAGAGAGAATCTCTCTACACATTAATTTTCATTCCTTCTCTCAGCCTAAGCCAGGGGTCCAGATTGTTTCCCACTTCTTTATTTCAGCTGAGTGCATCCAGGGAGTGCCATTTCCCTTGGACTCCCATTGGATGCAGAGCCTGTCACTAGGTGCCAGAGCATGTTACCAGGCAAATCCTCTCCAGAGTTATCATTTCCCATTTATTGAAAGCAAATAGTCTGCAGTTCAGAAAACTCCATCAAGGCCTGAAGCATCTCTGCTGCCAATGCTAGGCCCAGTTTTGTTCCATATCTTCATCAATGACCTGGCTGAGGGCATTGAGAGTACCCTCAGTGGCTGACAACCCTCAGGCTGAGCTGGCATCCAGTGAGACCTGGACAGGCTGAGAGCTGGAGGAGGAGAACCTCATGAGGCTCAATAAGGACAAGGGCAGAGTCCTGCAGCTGGGGAGGGACAACAGCAGACACCAGTGCAGACTAGAGGTGACCTGCTGGGAAGCAGCTCCATGGAGAAAGAGCTTGGGGTGCTGGTGGGCAGCAAGTTCTGCATGGGACAGCAATGAGCCCTTGGGGCACAGAGGGCCAATGGTGTCCTGGGGTGCAGCAAGAAAAGTGTGGCCAGCAGGGCCAGGGAGGTTCTGCTGCCCCTCTGCTCTGCCCTGCTGAGACCACCCCTGCAATGCTGTGTCCAGTTTGGGGCTCCCCAGGTCAAGAGACAGAGACCTGCTGGAGAGAGTCCAGTGGAGGCTGTGAGGATGCTGAAAGGACTGGAACAGCTCTGCTGTGGAGAGAGACTGAGAGCCCTGGGGCTGCTTAGTGTGGGGAGGAGAAGGCTGAGAGGGATCTGATCAATGTCTATCAATAGCTGAGGGGTGGGGGTCAGGAGGAAGGGGCCAGGCTCTGTGTGGTGGTGCCTAGGGATAGGACAAGGAGCAACAGGGACAAGCTGGAACCCGGGAGGTTCCACCTCAACATGAGGAGAAACTTCTTTGGTGTGAGGGTGCTGGAGGCCTGGAGCAGGCTGCCCAGAGAGGTTGTGGAGTCTCCTTCTCTGGAGCCTTTCCAACCCCTCCTGGATGTGTTCTGTGTGCCCTGCCCTGGGTGCCCTGCTCTGGCAGGGGGTTGGTCTGGATGAGCTCTGGAGGTCCCTTCCCTCCTCTAAAGTTCTATGATTCAATGACCTGAGCTAAATTCCTTGCTAAAGGCACAAAGCTCTGTGGAAAGAAATCCTCTGTAAAGCCACAAGTCTCTGCCCCCACCTGGGCTAATTTCAGCCTAACCCCAAGCATGGCCTCCCACAGCTTCAGCATCTCTGCAAGCTCCCCTGCCATTATCACTCCAAACCCTTCCTCCTTTGTTACCCACTGCTTAAAATGCAAAGCTCCTTTTTGTAGCACACACAAGCCAGAGGTGACACAATTAAATGAAGCTGCTTGTCCTAGAAAATTCAGATCAGCAGGCATTAAATGACAAAGAAATTAGGATTGGCAGCCTCCTCCCCAGGGAGCAATATGTAAGCTTCCTAAAGACAGCAAAAAAATTATTCTCCCTCAGCCTTTGATCCCCATCTTTAATCAATATTTCCATCATTAAGGACAGCCAAAGCTGCACCACAGCTACCTATTACTGAGCAGGGTTTCACTTGCTGGGGTCAGCTGGGGCTGTGAAGTGAGGCAAAGTTGGAAGCAGCTTCCAAATGTGTCTAAAAGGTCTCCCTGGAGCCTTCTCTCCTCCAGGCTGAACAGCCCCAACTCTCCCAGCCTGTCCCCAAGGGGAGGTTCACCAGCCCTCTGATCATCTTCCTGGCCTCCTCTGGACCCTCTCCAGCAGTTCCATGCCCCTCTTACACAGGGGGCACCAGCACTGGAGGCATTCCCTGCCATGCTTGCATTAATTTCCTGCTAGGAGATCAGTATGTTGTGAGGAGAAATCACATCATCAGTCCTGCAACAAGGAGAGCTTCTTCTCATTTAAAGCATGAAAGGTGATCTTGCAAACCTTCAAGTCGGTTTCTCTTGGGCTTGCACAATATCTGGTGGAAGCCTCATCCCTGGAGGTTTTTGCAGCCAGGCTGGATGTGGCTGTGAGCAACCTGCTGTGGTGTGAGGTGTCCCTGCCCATGGCAGGGAATTGGAACTGGATGAGCCTTGAGCTCCCTTCCAACCTTGACAATTCTCTGATGCTATGATCCTAACCAGGATCCCCTCCCACTATCCACTATCCCTCTATCCACTGCCTTTGGGGGGTTTCTCTGTAGGTGTTTCAGCAGAGCTTTCTCTCTGCTGAAAGGAGAAAAGTTCCTTTGAATCTCTTCAGTTTGAAGAGAAGTCAATACCTAAGGGGCTTGGTGAAAGAAGCCTTTGCTTTGGTAGATTCATAGAGGAAAATGGATGCTCCACCAGGGGAGGTTCAGGATGGATATTAGGAAGAATTTCATTGCTGAAAGGGTTCTTAAACATTAGAATGGTCTGCCCAGGGCAGTGCTGGAGTTACCATCCCTGGGGGTGTTCCAGCAGCCTGTGCAGCTGGTGCTTAGGGACATGGTTTGGTGCTGAGCCTGCAGTGCTGAGTCAAGAGTTGGACTGGATGAGCTTGGAGGTCTCTTCCAAACCAAAGATATTCTGAGATTCTCACTCTAAATAATGTAGCACAAAGCCTTTGTGTGTGACCAGGAGGTCCAGGCAGCCCAAAGCCCCTGGCTGCTACCCTAACAAGAGTTCTTCAAACCTAGGCTGAAGTTAGGCTCACTCCTTGCTCTTGCACAAAGCAGGGAGGACACAGCTCAAGCCCTTGGAGAGCTCAGGCAGGAGCAGGCAGCTCAGCAGCTGCTGTACTTGCACCCATGGGGGAAGGCAACCCAACAAAGCACCACAAAGGTGTGGACAGCCAAAATCCATGCTGACAGCAGAGAACAGAGGCTTGGCAGGCAATCCTCCCAGCCAGAGGTGCAGGGTGTGGTACAGATGAGAGAGCAGCAGAGCAGCAAGGCCAGGAGGGAAGGGAATTATGCACCAAGGGAACCTCCACTGCTGAGAGCCACAGACAGCAGCAGAAAGCACTCCTGGAGCAGAACATTAATATTACAAGAGTCTATCTAAAGAAATCTTCCCAAACAAGAACCTGGGGGATTAGGTTTGGAATGGGAACTCATCAGGAGAAGCTTCCTCTTCCAAATTAGAATAAGAATAGTCTCAGGCTTTCCTCAGAACTTGGCACTGCTCTGGGTTACAGGCATCCAGGAGGTGATTTTTCAGCCCCACTGTAGACTTTTGCAGTGTGGATTTGTAGACTTGAAGGAGTCCCCATAGGTTAGCAGGAAGCCAACAGAGACTCCAGAGCACTTCATCTCACTCCAAAGCACCTTGCCAAATGTGACAAATTAACTGTGTCCTAAAAATGTCTCTTTGACTTCCCATCCCCTGCACAGAGACCCTCACCTCCTTAGCTGAGATGTGAGGTGATCAGCTCCCAGCTACACCCAGAGCATTAAACTTCTGCAATAGAAACGCTACAGGAAATGTTCGCTGCTGCCAGCTGTGTGGGGCTCAGATTCTGCATCCACCTGGCCTGGCCAGCTCTGAGCCAATCAGTTAAGCCATGTCATAGAATCACAGGATGGGAGAGGTTGGAAAGGAGCTCCAAAGCTCATCCAGTCCAACCCCCTGCCAGGTGGGGTTGGAAAGGCTCCAGAGAAGGAGACTCCACAACCTCTCTGGGCAGCCTGCTCCAGGCCTCCAGCACCCTCACACCAGAAAAGTTTCTCCTCGTGATGAGATGGAAGCTCCCGGGTTCCAGCTTGTCCCTCTTGCTCCTTGTCCTGTCCCTGGGCACCACCACACAGAGCCTGACCCCTTCCTCCTGACCCCCAGCCCTCAGCTATTGACCGACATTGATCAGATCCCTCTCAGCCTTCTCCTCTTCAGAATAATCAGCCCCAGGGCTCTCAGTCTCTCTTCACAGGGGAGATGCTCAAGTCCCCTAAACATCCTCCTGGCTCTCCCTTGGACTCTCTCCAGCAGGTCTCTGTCTCTTGACCTGGGGAGCCCCAAACTGGACACAGCATTGCAGGGGTGGTCTCAGCAGGGCAGAGCAGAGGGGCAGCAGAACCTCCCCAGCCATGCTGGCCACACTTTTCTTCACAGCCAGAGTGAGAGAATGAATGGCATTTACTTCACTTTTCCTTTAGAACTCCAGAAACTCTGAAAACAACCAACTCTGGATCCCTTTGCTCCATCAGACATCAGCTTGTTGCCTTCTCAGCCATTTCTTAAGTATTTGAGGTGACTCAGGCAGCAGC
Organism: Indicator indicator; assembly: GCF_027791375.1. Lineage (NCBI taxonomy): Eukaryota > Metazoa > Chordata > Aves > Piciformes > Indicatoridae > Indicator > Indicator indicator. The sequence goes on along the minus strand of NC_072032.1, from coordinate 1,274,276 downwards.
TAAGTGCACACCAGCAGTGTCAGAGCTGTCCTGCACTTAGCTCAGCCTCCAGGGCAGGGTGACACAGAGTTCTTTCCCAAAGGAAGATTAAAGCAAATTGCAGTTCCCCCAGTAGGAGCAGAGGCAGTTCAGGTGCCCTTGTGCTTCACCCCTGTGAGGCAGGAGGGGTAGTTCTGTGTCACCAACTGAGGGCAGGGCTGCTCTGCTGCTCCATGCTCTGCTGGATAAAGCCCAAAGGGTGGTGCTCAGTGGAGTTAAATCCAGCTGGCAGCCAGGCACAAGTGATGTTCCTCAGGGCTCAGTGTTGGGACCACCTCTGTTTCACATCTTGATTGATGGCCTTGATAAGGTCACAGAGTAGATCAGCAGTAAGTTCTCAGATGACACCAAGTTGGGTGTCAGTGTTGATCTGCACCAGGGTAGGGAAGCTCTGGAGAAGAGGCCTGGAGAAGGCTCCCAGGAGACCTTCTTGTGGCCTTCCAGGATCTGAAGGGGGCTACAAGAAAGCTGGGGAGGGACTTTTTAGGCTATCAGGGAGTGACAGGACTGGGGGGAATGGAACAAAGCTTGAAGTGGGGAGATTCAGACTGGATGTGAGGAAGAAGTTCTTCCCCATGAGAGTGGTGAGAGCCTGGAATGGGTTGTCCAGGGAGGTGGTTGAGGCTCCATCCCTGGAGGTGTTTGCAGCCAGGCTGGATGAGGCTCTGGGCAGCCTGCTGTAGTGTGAGGTGTCCCTGCCCATGGCAGGGGGGTTGGAACTGGATGATCCTTGTGGTCCCTTCCAACCCTGACTGATTCTAGGATTCTATGATTCCATGATCTCTAAGCTCCCTTCCAACCCACCCCACTCTGGGAAGCTATGATTTGGATCCATGGCCAACATTCACAGGAGGAGCTTCAACCAGGCCAAGTGCCAGGTCCTGCACTTGGAGCACCACAACAACCCCAAGCCATGCTCCAGGCTTGGGGCAGTGTGGCTGGAAAGCTGCTGGCAGAAAGGGACCTGGGGGTGGTGATGGCCAAGCAGCTGAAGAGGAGCCAGCAGTGCCCAGGTGGCCAAGAAAGCCAAAGGCATCCTGGCTGGCATCAGCAATGCTGTGTCCAGCAGGAGCAGGGAGGGGATTGAACCCTGGGACTCAGCTCTGGGGAGGCCACACCTGGAGTGCTGGCTTCAGTTTTGGGCAGCTCAATCCAAGAGAGATGTGGAGGTGCTGGAGCCAGGGCAGAGGAGGGCAAGGAAGCTGTGAAGGGCCTGGAGAATAAATCTGATGAGGAGAGACTGGAGGAGCTGGGGATGGTTGGTATGGAGAGGAGGCTGAGGGGAGACCTCATGACTTTCTACAGACACCTGAAAGGAGGTTGTGGAGAGGTTGGTGCTGGTGATTAGTGATAGAACAAGAGGGAACAGCCTCAAGCTGAAGCCTGGGAGGTACAGAGTGGACAGTAGGAAACATTTTTTCCCAGCAGCAGTGGTCAGGCTTTGGAATGAGCTGCCCAGGGAGGTGGTGGAGTCATTTGGATGTGGTGCTTGGGGATATGGTTTAGGGGTGACCCTTGCAGAGTAGGGTTCTGTGTTAGACTTGGTCTTTTCCAACCTGAATGTTTCTGTGATTCTGGGATTCTGTGTGGGGCTTACTCTGATGGGAGAGGGCCTCAAGTGGGAAATGGCAACTGCCCAAGTTTTTGCAGGGGTGTTCATTCTTTTATCCTGCAGTTTTTGATACCAACAGCTGAGAAAGATAAAGAGTGGGGAAAGAAAAAACCATAAAACCCTTCCCAGAGATCCAGGTCTCAGCAGGTGCTTTTGGTTCCTATTGTACCAAGCCACAAGATCAATTTTTTCTTAGTGCTGAATCCCCTTCTCAAGTAGACCCAAAAGTGGCACTCCAGACAATTGAACCTGCAGAAAGTGCCAATTCCTGCACATCCACACTGCTGTAATCCTCTGCTTCCATGCCTTAGGTCACCAGTACCTCAGGAACTAGACATGGAGCTGTCAGAGCAGGTCCAGAGGAGGCCACAAAGTGATGAGAGGGCTGCAGCACATCTCCTATGAAGAGAGGCTGAGAGAGTTGGGGTTGTTCAGCCTGGAGAATAGAAGGCTCCAGGGACACCTTAGAGCAGCTTCCAGTACCGAAAGGAGCTGCAGGAGAGCTGGGGAGGGACTTCTGATAAAAGCATGGAGTGCCAGGACATGGGGCAGTGACTTTGATCTGGGAGAGGGCAGATTGAGACTGGAGATGAGGAAGAAATTGTTGACAGTGAGGGTGGGGTGACACTGGCACAGGTTGCCCAGGGAGGCTGTGGATGTCCCCTCCTGGAGGTGTTCAAGGCCAAGCTGGATGAGGTCTTGAGCAGCCTGGGCTGGTGGGAGGTGTCCCTGCCCATGGCCCGGGGTTGGCACTGGATGATCTTTGAGGTCCCTCCCAACCCAAACCCCTCTGTGACTCTCTGATTCTAAGTGTCTGTGCTGCAGAACACACAAACAGAGCTTCCTTAAAATCTTAGGATGTTTCAACCTCAAGGTCTGAGGTTGAAGAGCTGAGATTGCACTTTCCCATGACAGATGTTCCTAGATATTTGTTTATTCCCTAACTACAGAGGGAGACAGCTGATGTGGGCAGTAGCTGTGAGCCATAAAGCTGTGAGCTGTACTAGGTCCCATGGCTGCCCTAGAGGGCTATGGTCTGAGGAGGACTGGAGGCATCTTTTCTCTCTCTTGAGAATCTGCTCTCTTGACACAAGGCAGAGGAGAAAAGCTCCTCAGAAAGCAGGAGTCTGCTGTCTTGTGACAGAAGGATTTCCCAGGCTGCACCCCAGAATCACTGAACTGTTTTGGTTGTCCCAGCACCACCAGGTCACCACTGAGCCATGTCCCTCAACATCTCATCTCCACATCTTTAAAATCCCTCCAGGGATGGGGACTCCACCACCTCCCTGGGCAGCCTCTTCCAATCCCTGACAACCCTTTCTGTGAAGAATTTTTTTCTTAATAGCCAACATAAACCTCCCGTGGTGCCACTTGAGCCATTTCCTCTCAGTCTATCTCTTGTTACCTGGGAGAAGAGATCGACCCCAGCCTCACACCAGCCTCCTCTCAGGGAGCTGCAGAGAGCAATGAGGTCTCCCTCAGCCTCCTCTTCTCCACACCAGACACCCCCAGCTCCCTCAGCTGCTCCTCCCCAGCCTTCTTCTCCAGACCCTTCCTCAGCCTTGTTGCCCTTCTCTGGACCTGCTCCAGCCTCTCAATGTCCTTCTTGGAATGAGGAGCCCCAGAACTGAACCTAGAACTCAAGGAGTGGCCTCACCAGGGCTCAATCCAGGGGCATAATCCCTGCCCTGCTCCTGCTGCCCACACCATTGTTGATCCAGGCCAGGATCCTGGTGTCCTTCTTGGCCCCCTGGGCACCCCCTGGCTGCTCTTCAGCCAGCTGTCAATCAAGCTCCCAGATCTGCTGGGTACTTTCCAGCCACCCTGCCCCAAGCCTGGAGCATTCTTGGGTTGTTGTGACTCGAGTGCAGGACTTGTCACACTGGGGTCACTAGACCCTCTCTGCTCTTCAGTACACTCAAGTCCCTTCAGCAGGGTAGCTGAGGGCATGGAAATGCCTTTCAGAGGTCTAATGAACACTCTCCTCCTCAGAACTTTTCCCTATGCTCAGGCCACTGCTGTCGCCACTGAGCACAGCTATGCAGTGCTTGTTTGCAAGACTTCCATGCACCTTTTTCATGACCTCATGAAGCAAATGGAGGAGGGCTGGGAGGATTTAGAGGAGGAGGGTTAGGTTTAGGGTGGGAGAGTTCTTTCCAGGCATTTTCAATGCTCAGAAGACAGTGTCTGTGCAGCTGGAATGAGAAGCAGCTGACTGTGCACATGTGAAGCAGAGCAGGCAGCCAGGTGTGCTGCTGCTGCCTGGCCCCTTCAGCCCTCTGGCTGCTCTGGCTGCTGACACTTCCCAAACTCAAGCTGTTGCTTTATCCCAGGAATGCCCCTGGTTCAGTATGTACAGGCTTCTTCCTTTTGCTCCTGCAACCCTAACATCAGATGGTCAACCCCCAAATTTCAGATGCTCACTGCCTGCCTCAGTGTTGGTGCCTGCTGCAAGCCCATGGCCGTCCTGGTGAGCTTCATGGAGAGTGCCTGAGGGGCTGAATGGCTTCTGGCAGCTGGAAAGGGAGCAGCCTGTTGGTTTAGGTGCTTGGCAAACCCCGAAGGTGACAGCAGCAGCATGTCAGCCCTGCAGCTGGGAGGACTGCTGTGCAGGGCACTAAAGCTGTCAGCATCCTTTGTACCCAACACAGAGTCAGAGAGTCACAGAATGGTCTGGGTTGGAAGAGACCTCCAAAGCTCACCCTCTGCACTCAGCAGGGACATCCTCCACTAGATCAGGTTGCCCAGGGCCCTGTCCAGCCTCACCTTGAAGAGCTCCAGGGATGGAGCCTCAACCACCTCCCTGGGCAACCTGTTCCAGTGTTCCACCACCCTCCTGGTGCAGAACTCTTTCCTCACATCCAATCTCAATCTGCTCTGCTCTAGTTTGAAGCCATTGCCCCTGGTCCTGTCCCTGCAGGCCTTTAGAAGCAGTCCCTCTGCATCCTTCTGTATCCCCTTCATACTAGAAGGCTGCTCTAAGGTCTCCTTGAGCCTTCTGAAGTCAATCACCCTGCACACATAAACTTGAGGATCCTCAGCCAGCTGCCTCCAAGGACAGAGACTGTGCTAGGCTGTGGAGATGCTGCAAGTTCTTCCAGCTGGGGGTGGAGGGGATTCCTTCATGTCTGACCTGTCAGGGCAGTATCTCAGCACATATTAGATGGTGCCTGTGCCCAGAGTACTTGAAAATTAGTAGCCAAGTATTCATCTGAAGCTACCCAGAATGGTCTGATAGATTGGATGGCCTGGGGTATACCTTTATTTGCTGGCTGTAAAACATCTGGGAAGTGCCTTGCCTCCTGCAGATGGGCTGTGCCACCCAGCAGAAATTGTTCCCAGGGCATGATGCTGGTTGGACATTCTTCCTTCTGGCAGTCAGAGGCAGAGAGCAGAAGCTGGTCTGGTCTCTGGAGCAGCTTTAAATTACAGAGCCAATGGTGGTCTCTGACCCAGGTGTTGAGTAGCACTGATGGCAGGGATGGCACTGAGTGTGTCTAACTCTGAAACTGAGGGTGAAACCCCATAATGATGTAAACTGATAACTGCTACCATCCAGTGAGAGCTGGGGGAAGGGGAACCTCCTGGAGTTCTATAAGGACAGGGGCAGAGTCCTGCAGCTGGGGAGGGACAACAGCAGACACCAGTGCAGACTAGAGGTGACCTGCTGGGAAGCAGCTCCATGGAGAAAGAGCTTGGGGTGCTGGTGGGCAGCAAGTTCTGCATGGGACAGCAATGAGCCCTTGGGGCACAGAGGGCCAATGGTGTCCTGGGGTGCAGCAAGAAAAGTGTGGCCAGCAGGGCCAGGGAGGTTCTGCTGCCCCTCTGCTCTGCCCTGCTGAGACCACCCCTGCAATGCTGTGTCCAGTTTGGGGCTCCCCAGGTCAAGAGAGACAGAGACCTGCTGGAGAGAGTCCAGTGGAGGCTGTGAGGATGCTGAAGGGACTGGAACAGCTCTGCTGTGGAGAGAGACTGAGAGCCCTGGGGCTGCTTAGTGTGGGGAGGAGAAGGCTGAGAGGGATCTGATCAATGTCTATCAATAGCTGAGGGGTGGGGGTCAGGAGGAAGGGGCCAGGCTCTGTGTGGTGGTGCCTAGGGATAGGACAAGGAGCAACAGGGACAAGCTGGAACCCAGGAGGTTCCACCTCAACATGAGGAGAAATTTCTCTGGTGTGAGGCTGCTGGAGGCCTGGAGCAGGCTGCCCAGAGAGGTTGTGGAGTCTCCTTCTCTGGAGCCTTTCCAACCCCTCCTGGATGTGTTCTGTGTGCCCTGCCCTGGGTGCCCTGCTCTGGCAGGGGGTTGGACTGGATGAGCTCTGGAGGTCCCTTCCAACCTCTAACATTCTGTGATTCTATGACATGGTTTAACTGATTGGCTCAGAGCTGGCCAGGCCAAGTGGATGAACAATCTGACCTAAATGCAGAGAGTTTTATTTAACCTGCTCTGAAACTTGCTAGGAATTTGGAATGGATCCTCAGGGAGTTTGCACTTGTATTGTGTGCAGGATGTGTCAACACAGAGAGGCCAGAGCTATTAATCAACACGAAGCTTAAATAAAACATTTCTTCTGCAATGGAAAACAAAATTTCATCTCAACTACATGCAAAGGGGGAAAAAATGTCAATTTCTGACAGGTTTTTTCACCAGGAGAAAAAAAAAGTGCAGAGTTGTTTGTCTGCCTTCATCAGCTCAGCTATTCTCAGGAGCTATGGCTCCGAGTTTCTTCTGATCTCCTGAGGATGCAGCTGAGCTACATCTTGCCTAATGCTGCATTGCAATGCCCCAGGAACATGCAGGTCTCAGATCTGGCTCTTTCAAGCTTATATTTCTTCTATGGAGATGTGTGGAAGTGGCAGGCTGGCTCCCTGAGAGGGCCCAAGTGTCAAAGGAGAAGAGATGCAGAAAATGACAACCAGCAAAATGAAAGGAAGAGGCAGAGCAACAGCCAGGGCAGGTTGCAGACTTGGTTCAATCAGAGGAAGGCAGAAGTGCATCCTTCTGAACCATGAAAACAGACCTGAACAGAAACAGTGATCTGAATTGAAATAGTGATCAGGGAGTGACAGGACTGGGGGGAATGGAGCAAAACCAGAAGTGGGCAGATTCAGATTGGATGTTAGGATGAAGTTCTTCCCCTTGAGGGTGGTGAAAGACTGGAACAGGTTGCCCAGGGAGGTGGTGGAAGCCTCATCCCTGGAGGTGTTAAAGGTGAGGCTCAACAAGGCTCTGAGCAACCTGCTGTAGTGTGAGGTGTCCCTCCCATGGCAGGGGGTTGGGCCTGGATGAGCCTTGAGCTCCCTTCCAACCCTGACAATTCTGTGATGCTGTGATCCTAACCAGGATCCCCTCCCCTCCCACCTCTATCCACTGCCTTTGGGGGGTTTCTCTGTAGGCATTTCAGCAGAGCTTTCTCTCTGCTGAAAGGAGAAAAGTTCCTTTGAAACTCTTCAGTTTGAAGAGAAGTCAATACCTAAGGGGCTTGGTGAAAGAAGCCTTTGCTTTGGTAGATTCATAGCTTCACAGAAGGGGTTGGGTTGGAAGGTACCTTAAGCATCATCCAGTTCCAACCTCCCACCAGCCCACCACCTCATCCAGCCTGGCCTTGAACACCTCCAGGGAGGAGGCAGCCACAGCCTCCCTGGGCAACCTGTGCCAGTGTCTCCCCACCCTCACTGCCAAGAATTTCTTCCTCATCTCCAGTTTCAATCTGCCCTCCTCAAGCTTCCATCCATTCCCTCTCCTCCTGTCACTCCCAGCCCTTGTCAAAAATCCCTCTCCAGCTCTCCTGTAACCCTCTTCAGGTACTGGAAGGCTGCTCTCAGGTCTCCCTGGAGCCCTGCAGGCTGAACACCCCCAGCTACCTCAGCCTACCCTCATAGCAGAGGTATTCCAACCCTCTGATCATTTTTGTGGGCTCCTCTGGACCTGCTCCAGCAATTAGATGGCAAATGGTTAGTGAGTGCAGAATGCAAGTAGCAGGAAAGAATGAAAAAGCCTCAAAAATCAGTCAGCAATAATGAAAACTATGCAGAGGAGGCAGGGAGTTTGCACTGCAATGCCTGTGACAGGACCACCACACACTCTCCTCTCTACCACCAACTTGAATTTGGGGTTCTGTGCAGGAGGTGATTCACTTGTGAGGGTGCAGTCAAATTACTTCATGCCAGCTCTACTTGGGAATGTGACAGGAGCTTGGCATGAACACAGCATGAGCATGGGAAAGGGATGCAGGGAATTCACAGCTGCACAGATTGCATCCAGCTGGAAGGGACCCTCCAAGGGCATCTTGTCCAACCCCCTGCGGGCAGCAGGGACACCTCCAGCTAGAGCAGGCTGCACAGGGACACATCCAGGCTGAGCTTGAATGACTCCAGGGACAGAGCCTCAACCCCATCCCTGGGCAGCCTGTTCCAGTGTCTCCCCAGCCTCACTGTGCACAACTTCCTCCTGATGTCCAACCTAACTCTGCCCTGCTCCACTTTCAAACCATAGTCCCTGGTCCTGTCCCCACAGCCCCTTCTGAACAGTCCCTCCCCAGCCTGCCTGCAGCTCCCCTGCAGAGATTGAAATGCAGCTCTAAGGTCTGCCTGCAGCCTTCTCTTCTCCATGCTGAACAGCCCCAACTCTCTCAACCTGGTCCCATAGCAGAGGTTCTTCAGCCTCTGATCATATTTGTGTTGTCCTCTGGACCCTCTCCAGCAGCTCCAGGTCTCTCTTGTGTTTGGGGTCCCATATCTGGACCCAGCCCTGCAGGTGAGGTCTCCCCAGAGCAGAGGGGCAGGATCCTCTCTCTCCAGCTCTGGCCACACTGCTTTGGATGCAGCCCAGGCTGCCCTTGGCCTTCTGTGCTGCCAGTGCCCATTGCTGGCTCCTGTCCAGCTTCTCCCCCACCAGCAACCCCAAGCCCTTCTCTGCAGGGCTGCTCTCAGCCTCATCATACCTCAGCCTGGACTGGTATTGAGGATTGCCCTGACCTAGGTGCAGGACCTTGCACTTTGCCTTATTGAACCTCATGAGGTTCTCCTCAGCCACCTCTACAGCCTGCCCAGGTCCCTCTGGATGGCTCCCATCCGATCCCATCCTTCTCTCTTATCAACCACACCACTCAGCTTGGTGTCATTTGCAGGCTTGCTGAGGGTGCCTCTATGTCCCTGTCTCTATGATGAAGGTATTGAACAGCTCTGGTCCCTACACAGACCCCTGAGGGGTTCCTGTGCTGTGATGTCCTCATGCCTCAGAGCTCTGACATTCCCAGGGGAACTGTCTCTGCAGTGAAACTCCTTCACTAGGGCTGTGCAGGTCCCAAATGAGCATCAGGAAAAAATGGATGGAGTAAAGGGAGAAGGACTAGGATGAGAGTAAAGCACTTCCCATAGTTCTGTACATGTGCTGGGCAACTGAATGCAGGTCAAGGACACAAGTGAGGTGCTGAAGCAAGTGTCTGGTGTGATTTGAGAGGCACCAGAGCATGGTGTCTGGTCCCCAACACCTGCTTTGGAAGGGCACAGGTCTCCTACATCATATTTATTAGCCTGCACATGTCTCCCGTAAGATGAGGTTGCTCAGATTACACCAGGCAACATCTCTGAGCCTGACCTGAGCTTGCATCTCTGAGCCTGACCTAAGCTTGTATCTCAGAGCCTGACCTGAGCTTGCATCTCTGAGCCTGACCTAAGCTTGCATCTCTGAGCCTGACCTGAGCTTGCATCTCTGAGCCTGACCTGAGCTTGCATCTCTGAGCCTGACCTAAGCTTGCATCTCTGAGCCTGACCTGAGCTTGCATCTCTGAGCCTGACCTGAGTTTGCATCTCTGAGCCAGGCCCTGCTCTTATTAACTAACCAGAGCTGAATTCATTTCTGAGGCTCTGGGGGCAGCACAAGTTCACAGACTTGGATTTTGCCTCCTGTTTCTTGCTTCCAAATAAGCACCAATTAATCCTACTGCCTGAGACCCAAAGAAGCACATTGCTTCCCTGGGGCAGGACAGAATCACAGAACCACAGCACCACAGCACATTACAGGTTGGAAGGGACCTCCAGACATCATCTAGTCCAACCCCCCTGCCAGAGCAGGAGCACCCAGGGGAGTCTGCACAGGAATGCATCCTGGTGGGTTTGGAAAGTCTCCATAGAAAGAGACTCCACAACCTCTCTGGGCAACCTGCTCCAGAAAGACATTTCTCCTCACATTGAGCTGAAATCTTCTCTCTTCAAGCTAGTATAAATTGTTCCTTGGCTTACTACTGCACAACACCAAAAAGAGCCTGGCCCTGTCCACTGACATCAGCCCCTCAGCTATTGATAGACATTGATCAGATCCCTCTCAGCCTTCTCTTCTCCACACTGATCAGCCCCAGGGCTCTCAGTCTCTCTTCACAGGGGAGATGCTCAAGTCCCCCAAGCATCCTCCTGGGTCTCTGTTGGATTCTCTCCAGCAGGTCTCTGTCTCTCTTGACCTGGGGAGCCCCAAACTGGACACAGCATTGCAGGGGTGGTCTCAGCAGGGCAGAGCAGAGGGGCAGCAGAACCTCCCTGGCCCTGCTGGCCACACTTTTCTTGCTGCACCCCAGGACACCATTGGCCCTCTGTGCCCCAAGGGCTCATTGCTGTCCCATGCAGAACTTGCTGCCCACCAGCACCCCAAGCTCTTTCTCCATGGAGCTGCTTCCCAGCAGGTCACCTCTAGTCTGCACTGGTGTCTGCTGTTGTCCCTCCCCAGCTGCAGGACTCTGTCCTTGTCCTTAGAGAACTCCAGGAGGTTCCCCTTCCCCCAGCTCTCACTGGATGGCAGCACAGCCTGAGGGGTGTCAACCACCCCCCTTGGTTCTGCATCATCAGTATAGGATCATAGATCCATAGAATGGTTTGGGTTGGAAGGGACCTCAAGGACCATCCAGCTCCAACCCCCCTGCCTTGGGCAGAGACACCTTCAACAGATGAGGCTGCTCAAAGCCAAACTCAGCTTGGCCTTCAACACCTCCAGGGATGAGGCTTCCACACCTTACCTGGGTAGCCCATTCCAGTCTCTCACCATCCTCACAGTAAAGAACTTCTTCCTTAGACCTAATCTAAATCAAGTTGGAGACTAGGAAAAGAAAATTCCCTGGAAGGGTGGTCAGGGATCGGCCCAGGCTGCCCAGGGAGGTGGTGGAGTCCCCAGCCCTGGAGGTGTCCAAGAAATGGCACTTTTTTAATTCCTCCAAACTCCTGTTCAGATGTTTCTTTCTGTTTTGAAAGCCCAACCTTGATCTTAAGTGACTGCTTTGATGTCACAGGTTCCTCTGTGCCAGCAAATGAAGTGCTGCTAATTCTACAAAGCCATTTTCTATAGCACATCCTCCCATCTCCTCCTCCCCACTCCTTGTGTCTGCTTCATCCATCTGTTTCATCTCATGGAGTGGATGGATCATGAGCTCCCTGGAGCACAGCCAATTTCCTTGGCCTTTCTAGGTGAACATTCCCATTTTTCCACCCTGTAGGCAAGCAAAAATTTAGCTTGGAGAGGAGGAGCCTGAGAGGTGACCTCATTGCTGGGGATAAAGATGTGTAGGGGGAGTGCCCAGAGGCTGGAGCCAGGCTCTGCTGGGTGATGCCCAATGCCAGCACAAGGGGCAGTGGTGGAAGCTGAGGCAGAGGAAGTTCCATGGGAACAGGAGGAAGAATTATTTCCCTGCGAGAGTGACAGAAGCCTGAAAGAGGCTGCCCAGGGGGGTTGTGGAGTCTTCCTCTCTGGAGATATTCAAACCCCACCTGGATGTGTTCCTGTGTGACCTGCTGTAGGTGACCCTGCTCTGGCAGGGGGTTGGACTGGATGAGCTCTGGAGGTCCCTTCCAGCCCCTGACATGCTGTGACTCAGTGATAAATGTTTTGTGGTGAGCACTTTGCCTTCTTTGCAGTTCCAGCATGGCCCGTGGGGTCAGTTATCAGGGGCTGCATGGTGGTGTCATCATCTTTGAATTCCTCTTTGGGGGCAGTCTCAGCACACATCTCTGTTGCTGGTCCTGTGCAGCTACTGAGTCACACAGGAGTCAAGCAGTCAAACTGCACCTCCATGGCACTGAGGAACCAGCTGCAGCACCTACATTTAGAGGTAAAAAGGTTTCTGTGCTGCTGGGCATCTCCAAGCCTGAGTCTTCAAATGCACCTTGGTGCTCAGCACCTCCTGCAGTGCCAGCCTTATGCACTGGGTCCTGCCCAGCAGCAGTCTCAACTCAGGGGGCAGTGAGGTTAATTTGCAATTGCAACGTGAACGTGCCCTTCAGATTAAAAATGAGCATTCTGAGGTAGCACTGAGTCATCAGAGCGTGGAGAGAAAGCAAACAAAAGATTGGAAACAGGCAAATTAATTTCCTTTAAAAGTGGAAGCAAACGTGTGTGGAATACTGAGATACTCACCCAGTCTGGGCAGGAGGCTGCAACAATGCTCACACTGATGGAGCTGTGATCAGCTGCTCCATGACAGGGAGACCAGTGGCAAGCAGAGTTCCTCAGGGGTCTGTGGTTCAACACTTTTGGCAGTGACATGGATAGGGGGTCTGAGGCACCCTCAGCAAGTGTGCAGATGACACCAAGCTGACACCCTGGAGGGAAGGGATCCACCCAGAAGGCTCTTGATAGGTTTGAGAGGTGGCCCAGGAACAGCTCTGCTTGAGAGAGTCCACCCCAGAGCCACAGAGCTGCTGCAGGCAGTGGGACATCTCCCTTTCATCTCTGCTCTTAGCTGAGACCTTCAGGCTTTACTGATATAGGAATGATCATAACGGGATTGAATTCCAGTGCTCTGCAGAGGAATTCATCACTTCGTTAGAAAGCAGAACAAGAGAGGGACCTGAGGGTCCTGGTGGACAGAAGGATGCCCAGGAGCCAGCAATGTGCCCTTGCAGCCAAGAAGGCCAAGGGCAGCCTAGGGTGCAGTAGAAGGGCTGTGGAGAGGTTCTCCTGCCCCTCTGCTCTGCCCTGCTGAGGCCTCATCTGGAATATTGTGTCCAGTTCTGGGCCTGGGCAGTTCAGGGAACTGCTTGAGAGAGTCCATCCCAGAGGCACAGAGCTGCTGCAGGCAGTGGAACATCTCCTGTGGGGCCCGGAGGAGGGAGCTGGGGCTTGGAGCTGGGAGCAGAGGAGCCTGAGGGCTGCCCTCACTGCTGGGGATAAAGATGTGCAGGGCTGGAGCCAGGCTCTGCTCAGGGATGGCCAAGGACAGCACAAGGGGCACTGGGGGCAAGCTGGAGCAGAGGAGGTGCCCTGGGAACAGGAGGGAAAACTTTGTCTCTGTGAGGGTGCTGGAGCCTGGAGCAGGCTGCCCAGAGAGGTTGTGGAGTCTCCTTCTCTGGAGCCTTTCCAACCCCACCTGGATGTGTTCTGTGTGCCCTGCCCTGGGTGCCCTGCTCCAGCAGGGGGTTGGACTGGATGAGCTCTGGAGGTCCCTTCCAACCCCTCCCACTCTGTGATTCTTTGATTTACTTCAGCTTTCTGACCACAGACAGGGATGGTCTGCCCCTTTCTAGCTGTCCTTTCCCTTGGATCCAGGCCAGGAAACACATCACTCTGTCACCAGCAACCTCTCCCCAGAGAGAGTGCAGAGGATCTATATAAAACATATCTAATTCTCCCCCTGCAGTTTATGGCCCTTTTCTCCCCTTTGAACATTACCTTTGGCTTGCCCCTGCCAGCCCACTTTCCTGCCTGGATTACAGATGTGTGTCTGATCCACAGGGAATTCTCCTGTACCACATTTCTGTGTGCTGCTTCAGCCACTTGTCTTGGCAGAAGAGGATCCAAGGCATTTCCCCTGATGCTCTTCAGGTGGCAGCTCCATGAAGTGTGCTCTCACTTGCACGTCCCAAACCATAGTCCTGGGGGAGAAGGTGAGAGGAGGAAGCCTTTAGCTAATGGCAAAAAGCTACACAGCTTTATACCATGCCAAGTGTTCCCTTGCCAGTCTTACAGGCAAGGTTTCCATGCTTCCATAGGAGCTCTGGCAGGAACCCATCTGTAGGGAGTCAAAGAGAGGGTGGGAAGCTGACAGAGGTATGGAAATTGAGTTTATAATGAACTGAGGACCAGCAACTCTCCCAGCTCATGGAACAGGGAAATAGGATTACAAATTCAGTTGGTGGGAGATTGAGATTGAGTTTATAGAAGCAGGCAGAGGAAAAGGAGCAAGAGTGTGACAAGAGGCACTGAAGACAGACAGAACTACAGACAGTACTGGACAGTCATTTTGGATGGCCTCCCCTGGCCAAGCTGGCAGCCTATGGCTTGGACAGGAGCACTCTGTGCTGGGTTAGGAACTGGCTGGAGGGCCAGGCCCAGAGAGTGGTGGTGAATGGTGCCAGAGAATGGTGGTGAATGGCACCCAGACAGAGGTGCTGAATGGTGCCCAGAGAATGGTGGTGAATGGTGCCCAGAGAGTGGTGATAAATGGTGCCCAGAGAGTGGTGCTGAATGGTGCCACTGCCAGCTGGCAGCCTGTCACTAGTGGTGTCCCCCAGGGATCAGTGCTGGGGCCCATCCTGTTCAATATCTTTATTGATGATCTGGATGAAGGAATTGAGTCCATCATCAGTAAATTTGCAAATGACACCAAGCTGGGGGCAGGAATGGATCTGTTAGAGGGTAGGAGGCTCTGCAGAGGGACCTTGGCAGGCTGGACAGATGGGCAGAATCCAATGGAATGGAGATTGAACACGTCCAAGTGCCAGGTTCTGCACATTGGCCACAACAACCCCATGCAGTGCTACAGGCTGGGGACAGAGTGGCTGGAGAGCAGCCAGGCAGAGAGGGACCTGGGGGTGCTGGGTGACAGCAGCTGAACAGGAGCCAGCAGTGTGCCCAGGTGGCCAAGAAGGCCAATGGCATCCTGGCCTGCATCAACAATAGTGTGGCCAGCAGGAGCAGGGAAGTCATCCTGACCTGTGCTCAGCACTGGTTAGGTCACACCTTGAGTGCTGTGTCCAGTTCTGGGCTCCTCAATTCAAGAGAGATGTTGAGATACTGGAAGGTGTCCAGAGAAGGGGAACAAAGGTGGGGAGGGGTCTGGAGTAGAGCCCTGTGAGGAGAGGCTGAGGGAGCTGGGGGTGTTTAGCCTGGAGAAGAGGAGGCTCAGGGCAGACCTCATTGCTCTCTACAACTACCTGAAGGGAGGTTGTAGCCAGGTGGGGGTTGGGGTCTTCAACCAGGCAAGCAGCAGCAGAACAAGAGGACACAGTCTCAAGCTGCGCCAGGGGAGGTTTGGGCTGGATGCGAGGAAGAAATTCTTCCCAGAAAGAGAAATTGGCCATTGGGATGTGCTGCCCAGGGAGGTGGTGGAGTCCCCATCCCTGGCAGTGTTTAAAACAAGCCTGGCTGAGGCACTCAGTGCCATGGGGTAGTTGGTTAGCTGGTGCTGGGTGATGGGCTGGACTGGATGAGCTCTGAGGTCTTTTCCAACCTGCTTGATTCTGTGATCTAATCCAGGGCAAGGTGCAACCCACATGAGCTCCAAGAGCAAAGACCTGAACCGGGCAACAGGAAAAGCCCTTTGCAGATTGCTGCTAATAGGCTGCCTGCAGTCACAGAATTCCTTCCTTAGTAGGTGGTTAGGCACAGCTGAGGCACATCAGCTGCTTCCCCACACCCTGCTGTGGGAGGGCAGATGGACCATAGAGGGGCCAGGGGAGTCACCCACCCTCGGTGCAGTCAGTGGAGAGAGAGTGACACCACAGGCAGGGAACATTATCCACAGGTGTGGAGGGTTGAAAATTCCCCCCTCACCCCAATGGTAAATTTGCCAGACCAGCTCTGCTGGAAGCAGTTGAAGCTGTACTTACAAGCAAAACTCCAATCTGCAAGGGAATGCAATGAGTATGTACAAGTAGACAAGATTGACAAGATTCACAGGGATTGACAACTGATGAACAGCACAAGGAACCCCCTGGCCAAAACACAGGGGAGCTGCTAATAGCTTCTCCCTCCCTGCCCCCCCTTACCTCCCTGTACAAAAAGGGACAAGAGACAGAGCAGACTAAAACTACCACCACAGGAAAGGTTGGAAGCGTTGCTCCCTGGGCTCACTCATTGATTGCTTTCAAGTGCAGGAGTCACTAAGGTTGGCAGCTCTAACCTAGAGATCCACCTCTGAGATGCTTAACCTGCAGCAGCTGCCTCCCACCCAGCATGGCTGGTGCCCTTGTGCTCTTCCTTGACATTAGTTTCTCTCTGGTTAATCTTCCTCCTCTTATTCCCTGCTAAGTGCAGTACAGAGCACCATGGTCCCACTTCTAGTGCCACCCCACAGCATGCATCCTTCCCAACCCCTTCCCAATCCCATCATTCCAACAGGAATTAAATCAACTGCTCTGTCCCCAGCTCCATAAAACCCCTGGCTTGAAGGAGCTAAACACATCTCAAAGAAGGTTCAGATTCCAGGGGGGCTCTTGGTCTGCTTTCCAAGTTTCATCTACATTAATTTACAATTTTTTTATCCTTTCTCTGACTCCTTTATACGAATCAAAGCCTGCCCATGGCACACAGAGGAGAGCTCTTCTCATTTACACTTGGGCCTCTCACCTCAGCTTCCCTTTTCAGTTAATGAAAAGAAGGAGGGGAGGGGATAAAAAGCAGCCCTGTGAGAAAAGACTTGGGGGTGCTGGTGAGAGAGAAGCTGGAGATGAGCAGTGAGAGTTTGCAGCACAGAAGGCCAAGGGCAGCCTGGGCTGCATCCAAAGTAGTGTGGCCAGAGCTGGAGAGAGAGGATCCTGCCCCTCTGCTCTGCTCTGGAGAGACCTCACCTGCAGGGCTGTGTGCAGATCTGGAGCCCTCAGCACAGGAAGGACATGGACCTGATGGAGAGGGTCCAGAGGAGGCCATGAAAATGCTCAGGGGGTTGGAGCAGCTCTGCTATGGGACAGGCTGAGGGAGCTGGGGATGATCAGCCTGGAGAAGAGAAGGCTCCAGGGAGACCTTAGAGCAGCCTGCCAGGACCTGAAGGGGGCTACAGGAAGGCTGCAGAGAGACTGTTTGCAAAGGGCTGCAGGGACAGGACCAGGGGCAATGGCTTCAAAGTAGAGCAGAGCAGATTGAGATTGGATGTGAGGAACAAGTTCTGCACCAGGAGGGTGGTGGAACACTGGAACAGGTTGCCCAGGGAGGTGGTTGAGGCTCCAAGCCTGGAGGTATTCAAGGTGAGGCTGGACAGGGCTCTGGGCAACCTGATCTAGTGGAGGATGTCCCTGCTGAGTGCAGAGGGCTTGGACTGGATGAGCTCTGGAGCTCCCTTCCAGCCCAGACCATTCTGTGACTCTGCGATTATGCCATTTTTAACTCTCTATTACCTCTTTGTGTAAGGGACTGTTGCCCAAATCCCATATCAGGGCTTAATTCCTAACTCAAGAAGGTTCTCCAGATACTTTCATGCTTATTCAGGAACAGACCTCAAATGAAGCAAAATCTTCTGATACCAGCTGTAGGAACCCATGAGTATGTCCAATTATTTCACTCTCTGCTTTCCCAGTCAAGACCTGTAAGGTAATGGCAATCAAAACATTTCAAGTGTCACACCAGGTTTCAGAGTTATCTTGATGGTTGGACTTGATGATCTTAGAGGGCACTGTCAACCCAGTCCCACCATGGCCACCAAACCAGGGCCCCAAGTGCCATGGCCACAGGGTTCTGGAACACCTCCAGGCATGGGGACTGCACCACCTCCCTGGGCAGCCTGTGCCAATCCCTGACCACTCTGGCAGCAAAGAAATTCTTCCTCACCTCCAACCTAACCCTCCCCTGGCACAATTCCAGGCCATTTCCTCTCATCCTATCACCTGAGACTAGGGAGAAGAGACCAACATCAGCCTCACTGCAACCTCTCAGGGAGGTGCAGAGAGCAATGAGGTCTCCCTCAGCCTCCTCCACACTAAACACCCCCAGCTCCCTCAGCTGCTCCTCCCCAGCCCTCTTCTCCAGACCCTTCCCCAGCTTTGTTGCCCTTCTCTGGACCTGCTCCAGCTCCTCAATGTTCTTCTTGCAGTGAGGAGCCCAAACCTGAACCCAGAATTCAAGCTGTGGCCTCCCCAATGTTGAATCCAGGGGCACCATCCCTGCCCTGCTCCTGCTGCCCACAGCATTGCTGATCCAGGCCAGGCTGCGGTGCCCTTCTTGGCCACCTGGGCACATTCTGGCTCACCTTCAACCAGCTGGCAACCAGCAGCCCCAGATGCTTTTCCACCAGGCAGCTTTGCAGCCACCCTGCCCCAAGCCTTGATCATTGCATGGGGTTGGAGTGAATGAGATGAGCACAGCTAAGTGTGCCACACGTTGGAGGCATTTCTATGCTGTTTCAGTAAGTTAGCAGGAAAAAAAAACAGCAAGGAATCATTTTTACTGGGATGATGAAGCCATGTGATGGCAGAGGGTTCCTTGGCACTTCCTTCCTGCCCAGGCTGGAAAACGAGAGGGCTGCTGCAGAACAAACTCTGTGGTTGGCTCAGCTGAAACTCAGTTGTTGGCTTTTGCATTTGTATGATTGATTGTAGAAGTTGGGAATCCACACTGAGGAGGTTATTTAAAGACGTCATCCAGTCAGGGAATTTTAAAAAAATAAATAAATAAATATGAAACAACCAAAAATGAGTGCAATGCATTTAACTAGCTGAAATAGGCTGAATTACAATCAAATACACAATTAATTTTAGGAACAAACCTCATGCAAGCTGAAAATAAGATGCACATATTTAAGGCATGGTAATTAACCATGGCAACAAACCCCTGAGGCTCATGGGAAATCTGTGGGGTTTGGGGTTTTTTCCCCCCCTTTGGGAGTTGCTAAATCAAGGCTAAATGTCTTCCCCAAAAGATCTGTTCAGCTCAAAGTCATTAGGTGAGAAGCAGAATTAGCAATGAAAATCCATCTCCAGTGGTTTTCAGGAAGATCGATTAAATGTTCCTCACAACCTGTCCTACCTGGATAAGGATTGGTTTGGTTGGATGTCCCTTGGCAACAGTAACCAACATGAAAATGGCCAAAAATATCACCTCCAGGTTCTTAACTTTGAGATAGATCAAGGGCACCATCAGCAGAGGACACCAAGCTGAGTGGTGCTGTCCATGTGCCAGAGGCACAGGAGGGCATCCAGAGGGACCTGGACAGGCTGCAGAGGTGGTGCCCAGGTGAACCTCCTGAGGTTCAACAAGAGCAAGTGCAGGTCCTGCACCTGGGCTGGAACAATCCTCACTGTCAGTGCAGGCTGGGGGAGGAGGGGAGAGAAAGCAGCCCTGAGGAGAAGCACTTGGGGGTGCTGGTGGGGGAGAAGCTGGACAGGAGCAGTGAGAGCTTGCGGCACAGAAGGCCAAGGGCAGCCTGGGCTGCATCCAAAGCAGTGTGGCCAGAGCTGGAGAGAGAGGATCCTGCTTGTTAGGAACTGGTTCTGCACTATGCTCAAAGCCATTGTCCCTCAACCTGTCACTCCAAGCCCTTGTCACAAGTCCCTCCCCAGCTCTCCTGGAGTCTCTTCAGCTACTGGAAGCTGCTCTAAGGTCTCCCTGGAACCTTCTCTTCTCCAGCCTGAACAGCCCCAACTCTCCCAGCCTGTCCCTATAGCAGAGGTTCTACAGCCCTCTGATTATCTTCATGATCACCATTTCTGGACCCTCTCCAGCAGCTCCAGGTCCTTCTTGTGCTGGGGGCCCCAGAACTGGAGGCAGTAGTGCAGGTGGGGTCTGAGCAGAGCAGAGCAGAGGGGCAGAATCCCCTCCCTGTGCTGCTGCTCTCCCTGCTCTGGATGCAGCTCAGCACACAGCTGCCTGCTGGGCTGCCAGGGACCATTGCTGGCTCCTGGGGAGTTTGTCACCACCTGACACCCCAACTGCTCTCCTCCAGACTTCTCTCAAGAAAAAAATAAGCCTTTCAGACCACCCAGTCCAACCATTCTCTAACTCTATGAGGGGCTAAACCACATCCCTCAGCACCACATCTCTTTGAAACACCTCCAGGGATGGGGATTCAACTTCCCTGGGCAGCCTGTGCCAGCGGTTGAGAACTCTTTCAGTGAAGAAATTTCTTCTAGTATCCAACCTAAACCTCCTTGTTAGCTTTAAAAGAGTAGCAACTATTAGCCTTTGGGTTTGCTTTGTCTTATCCATTTCTTAGTTCCTGAGCTAAGAATGTGACTAGACCGGAAGTAAGAGAATTCAAATGTGCAATGGGACAGCAAATGGAGAAGGTGGCAAAGATTAAAGCTGTCTGACAAAAGGGATAGGGAAAGGACAGCCCCTGGGAAGCACAAAGATTCCACAAAGCCAGCAGTGATGTTGTGCTCTGTGAAGGTACGGAGGGGCTGAAGTTTTACTGGGAAGCAATAACTTGGCACTGGGCAGACTGGGCTAGCCTGGGCTGTGGGGAGAGAGGAACACTGAGAGACAAAACTCTAGAGAAACCAAAAGATTTTGCTTCATGTCATAAATATCTCATCTGTGCCAGGATGACTCCTTCATGCTGCAGTGGTTGCCAACCCAGGCAAACCTCCCCCCAGCTGTGGTGGAATCATAGAACCATAGAACTGTGTCAGTTGGAACAGACCTCTAAGACCATCCAGTCCAACTATCAACCCAACACCACCATGGCCATGAAACCACATCCCAAAGGGCCATGGCCAAGGGTTCCTTGAGCTGTTGTGTAGGGGATTATTAAGTAATTACCCTTACAATAATAATAAACACTATGGCAAATGGGTATTAATAAAATATTAGTAACCCTTTATTGATGAAAATTGCCAAACTCATTAAACAGGATCCTTGTATGGTTGGAATATAGATTTCCAATGGGAATATGCAGTTTTGGGGCAAACATAAACAATTTGATGCAAACTAGAAGGCAATAACTTGGAAAGAAAAGGTCCCTGAGAGCAGACAGTGCTGGATTACAGCAGGGGGAGGCTTGATAAGAATCTTTCAACCCAAAGGGCAGTGAATTCATTACTCACAGCTGGTTTTACCCCCATGGGGGATGCTGTTGCTGCTGTGTTAGCTTTGGGGCACTCTCGTAGGGCTCTGGCACAGCAGATTGCCAGCAAGGAGAGGTCACCACCTGGGCCCAGGCTGCTCTGGCTGCAGC
The DNA here is from genome assembly GCF_027791375.1 of Indicator indicator. Classification (NCBI taxonomy): domain Eukaryota; kingdom Metazoa; phylum Chordata; class Aves; order Piciformes; family Indicatoridae; genus Indicator; species Indicator indicator. Next base: position 1,253,540 of record NC_072032.1, on the reverse strand, counting down.
GGATGGCAGGCAGTGAACGACGCTGCTCGTGACGAGAGCTGGCTTGGCTCCTGGGGAAACTGAGGCACAGCACCAGGCTGGTGGCAAAGGGAAGCCGGCCAGGGGGATCTGGCTTCTAGGCTTGGGGCTTCTCTGGCTTGCGCTGTATGGCTCATGGCTTTATCCCAGGCTCTGGACCAGGCACTCGAGGCAGGGCAGGGCAACTCGAGGTGGCTGCTACAAGGCAGGCCCAAGTAGGCTTGAAGCAAGGCTTGAAGCAGGGCTTAAGGCAAGGCAAAGCAAGGCTTGAAGCAAAGCTTGAGCAAGGCTTGAAGCAAGGCAAAGGCAACTACCAGGTCAACCTGCATATATACCTGGCCAGTGATTGACTGGTCCCATGGGGCACTGAAGCTAAGGTGTAGCTGCCCAACAGCAAGGTGTTGTGCCAGGCTATAACCATGAAAGGCAGAAACAAGACCTTGTCTCTGGGGAGCAGTGCTCAGCTTACCTGCTCTCACCCAGGTAAACACCTTGTTTACCAGACAGGCAGGGTCCTGTCCCCTTGGTTCTTTTCCCACATTGCCCTGTTTCTCTGCAGGAAGGAGGGGAGAGAAAGGGACCCTGTCTAGACATCTTCAGGCCTGTCTGAGTTTGTACTGTGCCATGTCATGGCCCTACCATGGCATGAGCGCCTCCAGGTGGCCCATCAGAAATACTCTTAGGCTCATGCCTAGGATCACAGAGTATCTATTTGGTTGGGGAGAGACCTTCAAGACCATTCAGTCCAACCTTACCCTGCCAGGTCAGCACTGAAACTTGTCCGGGAGCTGCAGGTCTGCTCACTTCCTGGTGAGTAACAATTTTAATGCAAGGAGCAACATTTGCTCCTTCCTGAAGCCATCAAATCATGGAAGGTATTGGGTTCTAAGTATCTTTAAAGGTGGTCTCATCCATCTAGTGGTGCTTTGGTTTAGGATCACATTGGTGGAAGACTCACTCCAAGAGTCCAGGCAGTGTGTGTTAGGGAGTTGATCCAAACAGGAACTGGGATGCAGGTTTTGGAGGTAGGAATAAAGTTTCTGGGTTCTGGCTGTCACTAAGAAGAAAGTTCCCTTCCATGTGTCCAGATCCTGTCACACAGGACCAGAAATTGCTGACATGTATGGGATTGAGGCAAAAAGTGGTCAAACAGGGTGGTAGGGTGTCATGGGGTGAGAGAATGCTTTAAGGTTGGAAGAGACTCTCCCAGGTCATCCAGTCCATCCCTTCAATCAGCAGGGACATCATCAGCCAGGGCAGGCTGCTCAGAGCTCAACCAACCTCACCCACAATGGTTCCAGGGATGGGGCTTTTACCACCTCCCCAGGCAACCTGGGACAGGCTCTCACCACCCTCACAGTGATGAACATCTCCCTTCTATCTAATCTGAATCTCTCTCCTTTACTTCAAACCATCACCCCTTGTCCTCTCACAACAGGCCCTGACAAAAAACTCTGTCCCTATCTTTCTTATTTACCCCTTTAAGCCCTGAAAGACCACCAGAAAGTCTCCCTGGAGCCTTCTCTTCTCCAGGCTGAGCAACACCAGCCCTCTCAGCCAGCAGAAGAGTGACCCTGGCTGGACACCCAGTGCCCACCACAGCCACTCCATCACTGTCCTCCTCAGCTGGGGAGGGGAGAAAACCACTTCTGGCTCAGGGGTTGAGATAAGGACAGGGAGAGATCACTCAGCAATTACTGACATGGGCAAACAGCCTCCACTCTGGGGAAAATTAATTATTTATTGCCAATCAAATCAGAGAATGATAATGAGCAATAAATTAACATCCTAAAGGCTTCTTTCCCCCAGACCTCCCTTCTTCCTGGGCACGATTTCAGTCTTGATTTTCCCTACCTCCTCCCTCCCCAGCAGCACAGAGGGGCTGGGGTAGGGGTTGCAGTCATCACACATTGTCTCTGCTGCTCATTGAGAGCCCCCCAAATGCTTCCCTTGCTCCACCATGGGTGCCTCCCATGGAAGATGGTCCTCCATGAACCTCTTCAGCCTGAGTCCTTCCCATGGGTTACAGTTCTGCTTCAGCATGGGCCCCTTCCATGAGGTGTAGTCCTTCAAGAGCAGATTGGTCCAGGATGGGTCCCCCACAGCGTCACAAGTCCTGCCAGCAAACCTGCTGCACCTTGGGCTCCTCTCTCCACAGGTCCTGCCAGGAGCCTGCTGCAGGTTTCCCATGAGGTCATAGCCTCCTTCAGGCATCCTCCTGCTCCAGCATGGGGTCCTCCACAGGCTGAAGGAAAGACAGCCTCCCTCACCATCATCTTCACCATGGGCTGCAGGGGAGTCCCTGCTCCAGCACCAGCTCCTTCATCATTGACCTTGGTGTCTGTTTTCCCACAGGTTCTCACTCCTCCCTCTGGCTGCAGTTGCTGTCATGCAGCATTTTTTTCCCCTTCTTAAACCTTATCCCAGAGGAGTTCCCACTGCTGCTGCTGGGCTTGCCCTTGGCCAGCAATGTGTCCATCTTGGAGCTGGCTAACACTGGCATGGTGGAACACAGGGTAACTTTCTAGCAGCTCCTCACAGAAGCCCCCTCTGTAGTCCTGCTGCCATCTAAACCTTGCCACCCAAACCAAAACCAGAGAATCAGAGGATTGTTTGGGTTAGAAAAGGCCTCCAAGCTCACCCAGTCCAACCACCAACCCAACCCCACCATGGCCATCAAACCATGGCCCCAGGTGCCATGGCCACAGGGTTCTGGAACACCTCCAGGCATGGGGACTGCACCACCTCCCTGGGCAGCCTGTGCCAATCCCTGACCACTCTGGCAGCAAAGGAATTTTTCCTAATAAGCTTTGAAAGATTGCAGTCTAAGCTCAGCCTTTGGAAGAGATCAGAGAATCTGATTCAGATTCACCTTCCCCAGCCACAGGAGAAGTTTCAGAGCTTAGACCTCTGAACCACAACTCCTGGTTGTGAAGTACCCTGAGAAGAGTTGGGTGGAACTCGTGCTTCTCCTTGCAGAGGTGCTTGTTTCTTGCCACATCATTTAGCTTTCCTCTCTTTAGCTTCTCAGGTGAAATTGCTCTTTCCTTCCTCCCTCCCTCCCTCCCTTCCTTCCTTCCTTCCTTCCTTCCTTCCTTCCTTCCTTCCTTCCTTCCTTCCTTCCTTCCTTCCTTCCTTCCTTCCTTCCTTCTTTCCTTCCTTCCTTCCTTCCTTCCTCCCTCCCTCTCTTCTTCCCTCCCTCCCTTCCTTCCTTCCTTCCTTCCTTCCTTCCTTCCTTCCTTCCTTCCTTCCTTCCTTCCTTCCTTCCTTCCTTCCTTCCTTCCTTCCTTCCTTCCTTCCTTCCTCCCTTCCTTCCTTCCTTCCTTCCTTCTTTCCTTCCCTGCTTGCTTTCTTTCTTTTATTCTTTCTTTCTTTCTTTCATTCTTTCTTTCTTTTTCTCTTTCATCAGAATTTATCAGTCATGTTAAGGAAAGATAAACAAGACAAGGTGTTTGGATTCATTGCTTCTACAACCTCCTGTTTGTGACTATGAAATCACCAAAGGAAAGAAGGCTTCACCAGATTGTTCATCACATGGCTGTCAACACTTCCAGGCTTAGAGCTTCCACAACCTCCCTGGGCAACCTGTTCCAGTGCCTCACCACCCTTATGGGGAAGAACTTCTTCCTAATGTCTCCTCTAAATCCAGCTCCATCCAGTCTGAAGCCATTACCTCTTGTCCTGCCTTTGTCAAAAGCTCCTCTCCAGCTTTCCTGTAGCCCCTTTGAAATAGCTGAAGGCTGTTGTAAGAATTAGTGAGGCTGGGATAGACCTCTGAGCTCATCTAGTCCTGCCTGTGACCCAACCCCACCACACCAACCAGACCATGGCACTGAGTGCCACATCCAAGCTTGCCTTGAACACCTCCAATGATGGTGACTCCACCACCTCCCTGGGCAGTCCGTCCCAGGGTCTGATTCCACTTTCCATCAGGAAGTGCTTCCTAACATCCAACCCAACCTAAACCTGGCACAGCTTCAGGCCATGCCCTCTGCTCCTGTCACAAGTTGCCTGGGAGCAGAGCCTGACCCCCACCTGACTGCAGCTTCCCTTCAGGTAGTTGTAGAGAGTGATAAGGTCCTCCCTGAGCCTCCTCTTCTCCAGGCTGCACACCCCCAGCTCCCTCAGCCTCTCCTCATCAGACTTTCCCTCCAGCCCCCTCCCCAGTCTGGTTGCTCCCCTCTGGACCTTTTCCAGCACCTCAAGATCCTTCCTGCAGTGAGAGTCCCAGAGCTGCAGACAGTGCTGGAGGTGAGGCCCCCTCAGTGCTGAGCACAGGGCAGAATCCCGTCCCTGAGCTGCTGGGGAGCTTTCCAGTTTTCACTGTGCCAACACCAATTAGTGAGCTACTGCTGGTGCTCTCCTGAGCCAAAGTTTGTCCTCTTTATTTACCTTCCAGTGGGCTTAAAACTGCATGGCCAGCGTGAGACACAATTGCACTTGAGAGGGAGGAGACTGAAATCTAATTCCACTCCTTAGTTGTGTCCAGAAGGAAGGGCTGCAGGAGCACTCCCAGAGCATATGGCTTGAATTAGTGCCTGCTGTGACCCAGCACTGCCATGTGTCTGATTTACAGACACTTGTTCTGAGCACTCAGGAGGGGTCCAGGCAGCTCTGGAGGTGGTTTTCAGCTGGAATCATCCTCTATTAAAATTCTACTTCTGTCCTGGGTCTGTGCTGAGCTGTCACTGACTTTGGGTCAGCCAGAAGAGATAAATGGAGCAAGGCAGAAACTGGGTGCACAACATCCTGTAGATGACGAAACCCCAAGCAGAGCTGACATTTAGATTAGCATCCCAGCATGTTTTCCAGCTGGATAATGACATGGGTAAGGCAGCCAACATCTGTAGCACCAGGAGGCCTCCAATTCCCAGGGAACCATAGCTAAAGGTTTGTCACCATCCCAAACTGTTGCAGCTGATTGAAAATAGGCTCAGACAGTCACAGCCTGGCTGCCATGGGATGTGATTTGGGCTTACAAAGCATTGGGTTTGATCTCCTTCTGGGACTCAGCTGGCTGCAGCCAGAGGAGTGTGGGCAGCAGGGCAGGAGAGAGGATTCTGTCCCTGGGCTCTGCTCTGCTCAGACCTCACCTCCAATCCTGCCTCCAGCTCTGGTGTCCCCAGCAGGAGAAGGACACAGAGCTGCTGGAGAGAGTCCAGAGGAGGCCACAAAGATGATCCAAGGGCTGGAGCAGCTCTGCTGTGAGGCCAGGCTGAGGGAGCTGGGGGTGTGCAGCCTGGAGAGGAGAAGGCTCCAGGGGGACCTTAGAGCAACCTGCCAGGACCTGAAGGGATCCTACAGGAAGGCTGCAGAGGGACTTCTCACAAGGCTGTCTAGAGACAGGCCAAGCTGAAGGGAGGGTGGTGAGAGTCTGGAATAGGCTGCTCAGGGAGGTTGTAGTTGCCCTCTCCCTGGAGGTGTTCAAGGCCAGGGTGGATGAAGCCTTGAGCAGCAGTCTGGTTGAGAAGTGTCCCTGCCCATGGCAGGGAAGTTGGAGTGGATGATCTCTCAGGTCCCTTCCAACCTAAGCCATTTTTTGACTCTGTGATTCCTGGCACTGAGGTCTTCATGCTGACCCAGGAAAAAACTGGGAGGAAAACAGGAGAAATAAACCCCCCACAAAATCTCTTTGCTTCTAGAGCACAGGAGAATAATTAAAGGTCACTACAAGGGCACAGGGCAATAGTTTCTGAAACAGGACAAAAATTTCAGCAGCACCTTCCTTAGCAAACCAGCTCCTCATCCTCTCTGCACCCAGAATCAGCCCCAGGGCTGTTCAAGAGCTGAAAGCCAGGGCTGCTCTGTGTAGTAAGAATCACAGAATTAACCACACTGGAGAAGACCTTTGGGATAATCCAGTCCAACCTATCCCCCAGCACCAGCTAATCAACTAACTCACAGCACTAAGTTCCTCATCCAGTCTTATTTTAAACACCTCCAGGGAGGGCGACTCCACCACCTCCCTGGGCAGCACATTCCATGACAAATCTCTCTGTCTGAGAAGAACTTCTTTCTGAGACCAAGCCTAAACTTCCCCCTGCACAGCTTGAGAGTGTGTCCTCTTGTTCTGGTGCTGCTTGCCTGGTTGAAGAGCCCAACCCCTCCTGGCTACAACCTCCCTTCAGGTAGTTGTAGAGAGCAATGAGGTCTGCCCTGAGCCTCCTCTTCTCCAGGCTAAACACCCTCAGCTCCCTCAGCCTCTCCTCACAGGGCTGTGCTCCAGACCCCTCCCCAGCCTTGCATTCCAGACCCCTCCCAACCTTGTGGCCCAGACCTCTTCCCAGCTTTGTTGCCCTTCTCTGGACACGTTCAAGCAACTCAACATCTTTCTGAAACTGAGGGGCCCAGAACTGGGGTTAAACCCAAAGGTGTTGTGAAGGAATTACTTCTCCCCAGGGAGGTTTTTGATGGATGACAGCTGGGTGGTAGAGATGTTGCTGCATCTAATTCGAGAGCCCAGCCCTGCACAGCCCCAGCAGCTGCCCAGCCCCTTCCCAAGGCCTGTAGGTGGCTTATCTGCAAGGTGAGGCACCAAGGCACAGCTATGGAGCTTCACACCACATCAATTTCAGTGTGTTGGGAGGCAGAGGACCTGCCTCACTTTCTCCCAGGGCAGTGTGGCTCCATCAATATGATTAGGTACCAAGTGGAATCGACACAAATCAGCCAAGTCCTGCAAGGCAGTGCCTGGCCCTCTGCTGCTGCCTGCTGCCACTTGGCACATGTTGGTTTTATTCATCGCCTGGTGGATTTAACCCTCATCAGGCACTGCAACAGGGATACCCAGGCAGAGAGGTTCCCATGTCCAGCTTCCTCTGGCTGGAAATCAGCTTCTTCAGTCAGTGAAGATATCTCCCTGAGGACCATTCCTAGCTGCAGGAATCACCTTGTGCAACCCTCCCCAGTAAACCAGGGGTGCCATGGGGAGAGCATCCTTTCAGGGCAAGCCCAAAAGATTTTTATTAATAGTTTCTTTTCGTTTGAGCCTGCATTTTGCATCTTCCTGGCTGCCATTTCACTGATCCTTCTCTCCATCAAAGCCCCGAGGCTGAAAACCTCTTTGAACAGGCAGGGAGGTGGTGGCAGCTTGAGAGCAAAGGCAGACTTCAGTCAGCTCAAAGCAAGGGTGAAAAGTGGAAAGCTCTGCCACCAGGGAGCATGACCTGGCACCAGGGAAAGCAGATGGACATCAAAGTCAGATGGGTCACAGCACCCAGGTCTGAGTCTGAGGGACTTTTAAGGGTGTCAGGGAATGATAGGACTGGGGGGAAAAGAGCAAAACTGGAAGTGGGGAGATTCAGACTGGATGTGAGGAAGAACTTCTTCCCCATGAGGGTGGTGAGAGACTGGCAGAGGTTGCCCAGGGAGGTGGTGGAAGCCTCATCCCTGGAGGTTTTTGCAACCAGGCTGGATGTGGCTGTGAGCAACCTGCTGTAGTGTGAGGTGTCCCTGCCCATAGCAGGGGGGTTGGCACTGGATGATCCTTGAGGTCCCTTCCAACCCTGACAAGTCCATGATTCTATGGTTCTATGAGTCCCAAATGACATTTTCTTAGCTATAACTCATGCTTCAGACAGCCCTTTAAAAGCAGTGGCCCTTGGAAGCCTGTGCTCAGATAATCTGCACCCAGGCAGCACTAAGGCAGGCAGAGGGGTCTAGGACTTGGGGAGCTGTGTCAGGCACTGCTCTGAGGGTGTCACAGCTCCCCAGGGGGATGGGGGTTTGCTCACAGGCTGACCACCTGTGCTGGGGCTGAGCCACAGCTGTCATTGGAGCAGGTCAGACGTGAGAAATCTGTTCAGTTCCCTGCACCAGCACAGTGCCTGCAGAAGGGAATTTCAGCCCACCACACTACAAGAGCCCCACTCATTTTGTCTCTCCCATTTGGGTGCTTGTTTTGGGCTTGCTCTGCTTTGGATTCATGGGGAAATTGGAGAAACCAGCACTGGAACTTGGCCTCTCCCTGGAGCTGCCTGCCCTGGGGTTAAACAAATCAAATCATGTTGTAGTGCGGTGCATTGAAATTTCCCTCCCACATTAACCACAGCAGACTAGCTCAGTTCAGAAGCAAATGAAGCTGTATTTACAGGCAAGAACTCCAGTCTCCAATGGAATGCAGTGAATCTGTACAAATACACAGGATTTACATCATTTACAGATATGTACAATTAACAGAAACAGCACAAAACCCTCCTGGCTTAAGCCAGGAAAGCTGTCCCTCTGCCCCTCCTCCCCCCTTCCCTGCCTTCTCCAGACCCCTCTGGAGAAGGAAGAAAGGCAAGAAGCAGAGAGGCTGTTAGAACTTAGCTTTCAAGGTCAGTGTGCAGGTGTGTGTTATCTCCAAAGCCAAGCCAGAAGAGAAAGGCAGAAGCACCCTGCTAGACTGCCCAGCAGAACAGCACCAGACAGACTGAACTTTGTTTTCAGTACTGACTCTTAGAGGCTTCCATCTCCCCCATGGAAGTGTTTAGAACAATCACTATTTTGCTTTCTTATACCCAGTTGTGATTTATTTGCATTCTTGTACTTTTGTGCTGGAAGTCTGTGAAAAGAAATTAAAGGCAGAGCCTTAAACCCACCACAGATCACCACACCTGCAGTTCTGGAGCCTGCCAGCAAGAGAAACCTAGGGACTGTCTCCAGATTCCTGCTCTCGTCTGGGTGAGCCAAACCAGCATTCTCAGCTTTTCCTAAGGTCCTGGCTGGCCTCTGACTTTATAAGTGGGGTGAAGCTATTTGTGGCTTAGGCTTTTCCATTTCCTGAACTCTCTGAATTGTACTGAAGTTGCCCACAAGCATCCTGGTAGAATTCAGGACCAAATAGAACCTGTAAATAAGTTTGAATCGTTTTTGTAAATTATTTTGGGTCAGAGGGGTAACAGTGTGAGAGATGAAATCCCCCCTCATACTGGCAATACCCAGGCTAGCTCAGTCTGGAAGCAAATGCAAGCTGTATTTACAAGCAAATCTACAATCTATGATGGAATGCAATGAATCTGTACAAATAGACACTCTTCACAACAGTTACAAATATGTACAATCAACAGAAAAGCACAACCAAGCTCCCTTTGCTTCCCCCAAGGTGCTTCCCCCCTCAGACCAGAAGGAGTCCCCCAGACCCCCCTGTCAGAAGGCAGAGAGTCAAGAAGCAGAGAGGCTGTTAGACTGAGCTTGTCAAGGTCAGTGTGTTATCTTCAGCCAGAAGAGAAGAAGCAGCAACCGGACAGCCCAGCAAGAAAACCAAGTCAGATTGCCCAACTCCTTGTTTTGAGTAGTGGTTTTTAAACATTTCTCTCTCTCCAATGGAAGTGTTCAGAACAATAATTTTGCTTTCTTACACCCAGTAGTGACTTATTTACATTCTTTTACTTTCTCTGCTTGCACCTTGTGAAGAAAAATTAAAAAGACAGTCTTAAAAACCATCACAGGGAGGTTGGGGGAAATAAAGGTAACTAGCTTCTTATAATGTCCCACCTCCTTAATTTAACCCCAATCAAAACACCCTGCAGTGCTGGGTAGGAGGCTGGACTGGATGATCTCAGAAGTCTCTTCCAACTGGATGTGTTCTGTGGTTTAGCATCCTCACCCTGAGCTGCTTCATGGCAGGTTTAGTAACTACAGCAAAACTAGAAGCAGACTGCAAGGAAGCCTGAAGTGCCAATTGAACAGCTTGTTTAACCTCTGTGGAACTGCACTGGTGCACAGCTGTCTGCTTCCCTGGGGTATGCTGGCTAGTGGAATGCTGCAACAGGTTGCCCAGGAAGGTGGTTGAGGCTCCATCCCTGGAGATTGTCAAGGTGAGGCTGGACAGGGCTCTGGGCAACCTGATCTAGTGGAGGATGTCCCTGCTGAGTGCAGAGGGGTTGGACTGGATGAGCTCTGGAGCTCCCTTCCAACCCAGACCATTCTGTGATTCTAAATCTGCAGTGTCAGATTTGCTCCTTTATTTCTGAGCTTCAGTTCCCTGCCTGTGATTAAAAAAAAAAATTAAAATTTTAAAAAATAAAAAGCACACAAAAAAACACACAAAAAAGCCACAAAAAACCTCAAACAAAAGCCCCACCAAAAAAAAACCACAGAAAAACCACAAAAAACAAACAAAAGTCCCATAAAACCAAAAATCAATCAAAAAACCCCACAAAAAACACAAAAACCCCCAAAACCCCACAAACCAAAAAAATTAAAAAACACTAAAAAAACAAAGACCAAACAAAAACCCACAAAATAACAACAAATAAAAATAAAAAACACAAACAAAAAAACACAATCAAAAAAACCCACAAAAACCCCCAAACAAAAACCCTGCAAAACAAACAACAAAAAAACACAAAAGAAAACTAAAAAACCCCACCACAAAAAACCCAAAAAAAAACCCAAACAAACAAACCCTCCCCCACAAAACCAAAAACCAACCAAACAAAAAAAAAACCCAAAAATAAAAAAAAAAACCAAACTAAACAAACAACAAAAAATCCAGCACAGGATAATAGATCTGCTCAAGGCTCAGGGCTGTGGCAAAGAAATCTGAACTAAAAATTCTGCTTCCCACACTTCAGCTTGCTAAAAGGCTTCTCAGAAACCAGAAGAGATGCCAAAGAAAATCCAAAACAACCAAAAAAAATGCTGAAAGCAGCTCACAACTGAGGCTTCAAGAAATATTGCAGTTGTGCCTAGGCTCAGTGTGCACAGGAGTGAGGGCCAGAGCATGAAATCTTCTTTTAATTGCATGGAGGCAATCAAATCTCCCTGCTCAGGGGAGAGAGTGAGGAACACTGCAGCTGGCTGCAGGGTGTTAGTCCAACCCAGCAAGCTGCTGTGGGAAAACCCTGTGCTTAGAACTGCATTAACATGGCAGAGGTGGCAGGTTCTTACCTGGGGGCTTTCTCTCATGTGAGAGCTGACCATAGAATCCTTTTGGTTGGAAGAGATCTTTAAGATCATCAAGTCCAAGCCCTAACCTAACACAGGCATGTTATCAGTAACCCATGGCCCTCAGCACCACAGCTCTACCTCTTTGAGACACCTCCAGGGATGGGGATTCCACCACCTCCCTGGGCAGTCTGTGCCAGGCTTTGAGAAGCCTTTCAGTCAAGAAGTTTCTTCTAATCACAGACTCAGAGTGGTAGGGACTGGAAGGGACCTCCAGAGCTCATCCAGTCCAACCCCCTGCCAGAGCAGGGTCACCTACAGCAGGTCACACAGGAACACATCCAGGTGGGCTTGGAATATCTCCAGAGAGGGAGACTCCACAACCCCCCTGGGCAGCCTCTTCCAGGCTTCTGTCACTCTCACAGGGAAATAATTATTCCTCCTCTTTCCATGGCACTTCCTCTGCCTCAGCTTCCACCACTGCCCCTTGTGCTGGCATTGGGCATCACCCAGCAGAGCCTGGCTCCAGCCTCTGGGCACTCCCCCTACACATCTTTATCCCCAGCAATGAGGTCACCTCTCAGGCTCCTCCTCTCCAAGCTGCAGAGCCCTCAGCTCCCTCAGGCTCTGCTCATCAGGAAGATCTTCCACTGCCTTCAGCAGCTTTGTGGCTCTGTGTTGGACTCTCTCAAGCAGTTCACAGAATGTCAGGAACTGGAAGGGACCTCAAAAGATCATCTAATCCAACCCCCCTGCAGAGCAGCATACCAGATCCTACAGGAACACATCCAGGTGGATATTGACTATCTCCAGAGAGGGAAGTATTCAAACTAAACAACCCCAGCTCCTTCAGTCAGTCTTCATAAGATTTATTCTCCAGCCCTTCACCAGTTTTCTTTGCCTCCTCTGCACTGGCTCCAGCACCTCGATATCTCTCCTGAACTGAAGTGCCCCAAACTGGGCACAATTCTTGAGGTGTGGCCTCACCAGTGCTGAGTACAGTTCCCTGAGGTGCTTCTTGACCTGAGGGGCACAGAACTGGGCACAGTATTCCAGATGTGGCCTCACCAAGGCAGAGTAGAGAGGGAGGAGAACCTCTCTCAACCTATTCACCACAGCCCTTCTAATCCACCCCAGGATAATGTCCACCCTAAACTCTTGAGGTCGTTGCCTTTCTTCCTGTTGCTTGGGAGAAAAGGTCAACCCCCATCTGGCTCCAACCTCCTTTCATACAATCATGGAATGGCTTAGTGTGGAAGGGACCTTGGAGATCATCTACTCCAACCTTCTCACCATGAGCAGGGACACCTCTCAACCAGGCTCAGCTGCTTTCAGAGTTGTAGAGAGCCAGAAGATTGCCCCTCAAGTCTCCTTTCCTCAAGGCAAAACAACCTCAGCTGATGCTGCAGGTGGAAGAGTTGAAGCAAATGTCCCTTTCTCTTTCTGCATTTCAGGTTTCATATTGTAGTGGAAGATTCCATACAAGGCAAGCAGAGCTGGAAGGTACCAGTGAAACAAGATTGGGAAGGAGCAAGGGGAAGTGGTAGCATGGAAAGGGAATAGGAATGATCCTTCCAAAACTCCTCTGGAGAATGCTCTCAGTAAAATATTTCTGTGAATAAGCCTTGCACAGACAGTTGGAGTGAAGTCATGGAGTGAGGCTGGAGAGCAGCATGAAAGCAAAGAGAGTTGGACTCACCAGATGCCTGTCAGAGCAATGAAAAAGGGATTGTGCTCTGAGGCATCTTGGGATGAAATGCAGTGGTGGTCCCCAGGGATCAGTGCTGGGTCCAGTTCTGTTCCATATCTCTATCAATGACCTGGCTGAGGGCACTGAGTGTGTCCTCAGCAAGTTCTCTGATGATACTAAACTGGGGGGAGGGGGGGGAGGGGGAGGGGCGGTGTTGGCTGACACCCCTCAGGCTGTGCTGGCATCCAATGAGACCTGGGCAGGCTGAGAGCTGGGGGAGGGCAAACGTCCTGGAGTTCTCTAAGGACAAGGGCAGAGTCCTGCAGCTGGGGAGGGACAACAGCAGACACCAGTGCAGACTAGAGGTGACCTGCTGGGAAGCAGCTCCATGGAGAAAGAGCTTGGGGTGCTGGTGGGCAGCAAGTTCTGCATGGGACAGCAATGAGCCCTTGGGGCACAGAGGGCCAATGGTGTCCTGGGGTGCAGCAAGAAAAGTGTGGCCAGCAGGGCCAGGGAGGTTCTGCTGCCCCTCTGCTCTGCCCTGCTGAGACCACCCCTGCAATGCTGTGTCCAGTTTGGGGCTCCCCAGGTCAAGAGACAGAGACCTGCTGGAGAGAGTCCAGTGGAGGCTGTGAGGATGCTGAAAGGACTGGAACAGCTCTGCTGTGGAGAGAGACTGAGAGCCCTGGGGCTGCTTAGTGTGGGGAGGAGAAGGCTGAGAGGGATCTGATCAATGTCTATCAATAGCTGAGGGGTGGGGGTCAGGAGGAAGGGGCCAGGCTCTGCTTGGTGGTGCCCAGGGACAGGACAAGGAGCAACAGGGACAAGCTGGAACCCAGGAGGTTCCACCTCAACATGAGGAGAAACTTCTTTGGTGTGAGGCTGCTGGAGGCCTGGAGCAGGCTGCCCAGAGAGGTTGTGGAGTCTCCTTCTCTGGAGCCTTTCCAGCCCTGTCTGGATGTGTTCCTGTGTGACCTGTGCTGGATTCTCTGGTCCTGCTCTGGCAGGGGGTTGGACTGGAAGATCTCCAGAGGTCCCTTCTAACCCCTAACATCCTGTGAGCCTGTGATCCTGTGTGACTTACACAGGTGTGAGTCACTCCTGGACCCAGACACCATCCAGAGGCAGTCATGGAAGAGGCAAATGCACCTGCAGCTGCATCACCAGCAGTGACCACTGAGCCCTCACCTCCTGTGTTTGGGGTGATTCAGGTCGTGCATGTCAAAGAAATAGGAAATCCAGCAGGCAAAGGTGCAGCAAATATCTTTGCTGGATTGGTAGGGTGTTCTATTTCATACAAGAACCAAATAAAGTCAAATATGTGACCACTTCTGTGTAAGCCAGCAAAATGAAGCCTGAAAGGGATAAAATTGCAAATATCTCCTTGGGGAGGAACAGCAGGGGAGAGAAAAGAGCTACTGAAGTGAAAGGACAAGACCTAGCAGAAGAGAAAGTAGTGCAAACTGGGCAGAAATAAAGGCAGGTTGGCAGTTAAATGGAAAGGCTTACACCAGGCAGAGCAGGGAGGTGCAGAAGCAGCATTCAGTCAGAGAACCAGGGAGGAAAACCTGTCTGCTCCTGGGGAGACCTCACCTCCAGTGCTGGAGCCAGCTCCAGAGCAATCAACACAGGAAGGAGATGGACCTGATGGAGAGGATCCAGAAGAGGGCCACAAAAATGATGAGGGGATTGGAGAAGCTCTGCTTTGAGGACAGGCTGAGGGAGCTGGGGGTGCTCAGCCTGGAGAAGAGAAGGCTCCAGGGGGACCTTTGAGCAGCCTTCCAGTACCTGAAGGGGGCTACAAGAAGGCTGCAGAGAGACTGTTTGCAGAGGGCTGCAGGGACAGGATGTGGAGTAAAGGTAGACAAGTGGAAGAAGGAGAACCCACTGAGACTTACAGATGATGTCTGCTGGGAGAGGGGTTGACAGACCTGGAGTGGTTCATGCTAATGAAGAGAGGAGAGAAAGAGGGTGAGACAGCAAACAGCTTCTGCTGCAAAGAGGACAATCTATGCCTCACTGCAGGCAGGAGACTGAGAATGAGTCTTAAATTACATCAAGAAATACAGACAAGGCTCTTAGGATAAATAATCTCATGGTAAGTGAAGAATTACATGGGTCACATGTGGAATGCCTCTTACACAGGAGATACTCAAAGATGGACCAGAAAAAGGTATGGCAGGAGCAGCATGAGAGCAGGTTGAGAGAGGTGATTCTGCCACTCTGCTTTGTTCTGGGGAGATCTCACCTGCAGGGCTGTGTCCAGCCATGGGACCCCCAACACAAGAGAGACCTGGACCTGATGGAGAGGGTCCAGAGGAGGCCACCAAGATGATCAGAGGCTGGAGAACCTCTGCTGTGGGGACAGGCTGAGAGAGTTGGGGCTGTTCAGCCTGGAGAAGAGAAGGCTGCAGGCAGACCTTAGAGCTGCATTTCAATCTCTGCAGGGGAGCTGCAGGCAGGCTGGGGAGGGACTGTTCAGAAGGGGCTGGGGGCATAGGCCAAGGGGCAATGGTTTGAAAGTGGAGCAGGGCAGAGTTAGGTTGGACATCAGGAGGAAGTTGTGCACAGTGAGGCTGGGGAGATACTGGAACAGGCTGCCCAGGGAGGTGGTTGAGGCTCTGTCCCTGCAGACATTGAGGATCAGCCTGGATGTGTCCCTGGGCAGCCTGCTGTAGCTGGAGGTGTCCCTGCTGCCTGCAGGGGATTGGACAAGATGCCCTTGGAGCGTTCTTTCCAGCACAATGCAGTCTGGCAAAAGATCTCATGACAATATGAAAAGCTTCTCAAAGTTTCTCTTTTTCTCCATTTTCCATTTTCCTGAAGAATGTTCCCTGTGAAACAACTTGACAACATGGTCAGCCAGACCTGAGGTGCAAAGACCAAGGTTCACCCTGAACACACATTTCTGTCATCATACACAGCTCTTGCTTAGAATCACAGAATCACAGAATGATCTGGGTTGGAAGGGAGCTCCAAAGCTCATCCAGTCCAAACCCTCTGCACTCAGCAGGGACATCCTCCACTAGATCAGGCTGGCCAGAGCCCTGTCCAGCCTCACCTTGACTATCTCCAGGGATGGAGCCTCAACCACCTCCCTGGGCAACCTGTTCCAGTGTTCCACCACCCTCCTGGTGCAGAACTTGTTCCTCACATCCAATCTCAATCTGCTCTGCTCTACTTTGAAGCCATTGCCCCTGGTCCTGTCCCTGCAGCCCTTTGCAAACAGTCTCTCTGCAGCCTTCCTGTAGCCCCCTTCAGGTCCTGGCAGGTTGCTCTAAGGTCTCCCTGGAGCCTTCTCTTCTCCAGGCTGCACATCCCCAGCTCCCTCAGCCTGTCCCATAGCAGAGCTGCTCCAACCCCCTGAGCATTTTCATGGCCTCCTCTGGACCCTCTCCATCAGGTCCATGTCCTTCCTGTGCTGAGGGCCCTGAACTAATCTGGCCTCTCCTTCCTGCAGGAGGATGAAGCTGCTGTTCTGGAAGCACAGCTGGGGGTGGGGGTTGTGTCTTGTGGGAGGATTAATCACAACTGGTTGTTGTCCTGCATTTTATTGTGGCCATTATGCACCAGAAGGAAGAACATGTCAAAGGATTCTGGTAGCACAGGAAAATAATTGGTGTGTCTCCTGGCTTATTAGCATTGCCCTAAGGAATATTTGGAGTGTTTAGGACTATTAAGAGATTTATCTCTCTGGTACAATTTTGCTTCCAAGCCAAGCAGAGCTTCTGGAGACAAGGCCAGGCAACAAGTTTTGGGGTTTTGGGTGGGTTTTTTTCTCTCCCAAGCCTACTTTGAGCACCTTTCAGTAGAAATACACAGACAAAAAGAGTCACCATAGAATTTAGAATGTTTGCTTTAGCACTGATCAATTCCACAGCCATTTTTTATCTCATTCTGCCTGCTGTCTATCTGACCTCTGCCACATGAGCAGGGTTTGACAGCTTTTGACCTGCTGCAGGAGGAGCTGATGCATCAGAGCACAGCTGCCTGCAGTCTCCTGCCTGTGTCTCTCCAGAAGTGCATTCTGCAAGAGCTGTAGGGCAACAGCACAGCTGAACAGCAGCCAGGCTGTGCTCAGGGGGACAAGAAGGTCACCAGCAGCCTGGCCTGGATCAGCAATGGTGTGGGTAGCAGGAGCAGGGCAGGGATTGTGTCTCTGGACTCAGCACTGGGGAGGCCACAGCTTGAGTGCTGGGTTCAGGTTTGGGCTCTCACTCCAAGAAGAACATTGAGGAGTTGAAGCAAGTCCAGGAAAGGGCAACAAAGATGGGGAAGGTTCTGGAGAAGAGGGCTGGGGAGGAGCAGCTGAAGGACCTGGGGGTGTTTAGTATGGAGGAGGTTTGAGGGGAAAGCTTCTAGCTCTCTACACCTCCCTGAAAGGAGGCTGGACTGAGGTGGGGGTTGGTCTGTTCTCCATAGTGATAGGTCAAGAGGAAATGGCCTCAGGTTGCCCCAGGGGAGGTTTAGGTTGGATATTAGAAAAGAACTTCTTGACTGAAAGGGTTCTCAAAGCCTGGCACAGGCTGCCCAGGGAAGTTGAATCCCCATCCTCAAACGAGGCAGAGCTGTGGTGCTGAGGGACATGGTTCAGCCCCAGCCTGGGTAGAGGTAGAGAATGGTTGGGCTGGATGGTCTGAAAGGGCTTTGCCAAATGATTGTGTGACTCTGTGACCTTGGCACTGGTCTTGCAGCAGTGTGTTGTATCCCTGACTGTCCAGCCTTCAGGAAGGTGGGAAGGCAGCAGCCTGGCTCCCTGCTGTCTCCACAGCCCTGCACCCACCAGGGAAAGGCAACACTCACTGAGAGCCTGGGGTCTGAAGGGAAGGATTTGGAACATCTTCCCCTGTTTACCTAATTCCATTCCCTCACCTCCCTCCCTGGGATCATCCAAAGAAGGCAACTGAAACATTCTGCCTCCCAGTGTGACTGCAACCTATGCAAGACATTTTAGAGCCAGCAGATGTTTGATAGCCTGAGGTTTTTATAGACCTCTGCTCTGCAGCAGGAGGCTCAAAGCAGGCCACAGGCTGGGAACAATTAAAGCTTTAAACCTTTCATTACCAGACACCAGGTCTCCAGGTCACTCTGCTGCTTAAATGCACCTTCTGTCACTGTTCAGTCAGGGCAGGGCAGGCTGTGCCAGATCCTGCTCAAAGCCTTCAGAGACACCCAGCTGTGCTCTGCTGCCAACAGGCACTGCTTTGGAGAAGAGGGAAAGCAACTGCCTGCTCCCTTCAGTGACCTCTGGATCTGGTGAAACTCAGCAGACCCCATCCCCTGTAGCAGACCTGAGAGGTCCTCCAGAAACTTGCCTCTCTTCAACACCTGTCTGGACCTACCAGTAGCCCTGTAAGAATCAGGGGTTCTTCAGGACGCATTGTCCTCCTCCTTCCCAGCTTGCACACGAATCCATGTTGTCTTTCCAGGACTTTACCTGCTGCAAGTGGCAGCAGCAACTCTCAGGGTCACTTCATAATGCCTAGGCACCTCTTACAGGGAGATTTTCAGGCTCGATGAAGGATCCCTTGCTAAAGCCACTCAGGACAAATGCACCTACTGCCCACCCCTCTGCAGTGAGGAGACTGGAGGTAGAGGTGCTGCAGTGTCCAGCTCTGCCCTTTCCAGTTCAAGAGGGACAGGGATGTGTCCAGAGAGTGTCCCACAGAGGCTAAGAGGATGATGAAGGGATTGCAACATCTGTGTGATGAGGAACGGCTGAGAGCCCTGGGAATGTTTAGACTGGAGAGAAGGCTGAGAGGGATCTGATCAATGTCTATCAATAGCTGAGGGGTGGGGGTCAGGAGGAAGGGGTCAGGCTCTGTGTGGTGGTGTCCAAGGACAGGACAAGGAACAACAGGGACAAGCTGGAACCCAGGAGGTTCCACCTCAACATGAGGAGAAACTTCTTTGGTGTGAGGCTGCTGGAGGCCTGGAGCAGGCTGCCCAGAGAGGTTGTGGAGTCTCCTCTGGAGACTTTCTAACCCCTCCTGGATGTGTTCTGTGTGCCCTGCCCTCAGTGACCATATTTCAGGGAGGGGGGTTGGACCCAGTCACCTGCAGAGGTCCCTTCTAACCCCTAACCTTCTGTGATTCTCTGAGGCTCAGGTCAAGCATGACTGAAGGGAGGAGTCTGACTTATCCCAATCTCTTCCCATGGTGCTGGCATTCCAAGGGCAGTCACTTTGTCTCCCCAGTGAAGCAGGATGTCCCAGTTCTGCAGGCAGCCAAAGGAAGCAAAGTTTCCCCACCCAAACTCCAAACCCAGCTGAAGAGAGTCTGCCTCATGGCTAAAGAGTTTGTTATTTCCCTCAGTTTCCCCACAACTGTTACTCTATGGAGTAGGCCTCACCCCTGTGCCTGGGAAGATCATGGAACATACCCTCCTAGATGCCACGCTGAGGCATGTGGAGGACAGGAGATGATTCCAGACAGCCAGCAGGGCTTTGCTAGGGGCAGATCCTGACCTGCTGGATTTCTGTGACAAAGTGACTGTCAGTGGATAAGGAACAACCTCTGGCTGTGATCTGCCTGCACTGCTGCAAGGCTTTTGACACAGTGCCCACAGCATCCTGCTGGCCAAGGTGGAGAGATGTGGACTTGGGGTGCTGGTGGGGGAGAAGCTGGACAGGAGCCAGCAATGGGCACTGGCAGCACAGAAGGCCAAGGGCAGCCTGGGCTGCATCCAAAGCAGTGTGGCCAGAGCTGGAGAGAGAGGATCCTGCCCCTCTGCTCTGCTCTGCTCTGGAGAGACCTCACCTGCAGGGCTGGGGCCAGTAATGGGACACCCAATATGAGAGACCTGGATCTGCTGGAGAGGGTCCAGAGGAGGCCACCAAAATGATCAGGGGGCTGGAGCACTTCTGCTGTGGGGACAGGCTTCAAACCATTCCCCCTTGGTCTGTCTCTAGACACCCTGAGGAAAAGTCTCTCTGTAGCCTTCCTGCAGGATCCCTTCAGGTCCTGGCAGGTTGCTCTAAGGTCCCCCTGGAGCCTTCTCCTCTCCAGGCTGAACACCCCCAGCTCCCTCAGCCTGGCCTCACAGCAGAGCTGCTCCAGCCCTTGGAGCATCTTTGTGGCCTCCTCTGGACTCTCTCCAGCAGCTCTGTGTCCTTCTCCTGCTGGGGACACCAGAGCTGGAGGAAGGATTGGAGGTGAGGTCTCAGCAGAGCAGAGCCCAAGGGCAGAATCCTCTCTCCTGCCCTGCTGCCCACACTCCTCTGGCTGCAGCCCAGCACACAGCTGCCTGAGGGCTGCAGGAGGGCACTGCTGGCTCCTAGGGAGCTGCTCAGCAACCAATGCCTCCAAGCCTTCTTTTCTACCATCAAATCACTTTTCACCCATGCTGGATTTGTGCCTGGGGTTGGCCCAACCCAGATTCAGGACCTTGCAGTTGGATTTGTTTGGCTATCAGCATCTGATGTTCCTGTTTACATCATCTTAGAATCACAGAGCAGCTGAGGCTGGAAGGGACCTGTGGAGGTCACCTTGTCTGCTCAGACAGGACTGCCCAGAGCCAGCTGCCCACCATCTCAGGGGTGTTTTCTGACCTAGTGACCTCTCCCCTCTAACAGGGACATGCAGTGAGTCAGGCACAAAAGAGTTCAGCCAGAGCAGCAGCAGCATGCAGTGATCTGCAGGTCGGTTCCTGGGCTTTAAGCAGACACAAAGACTTCAGTGATGAGTTCAGAGGCAGTTAGAGGAGCAGGATCCTGTTTGGAATGTTCCTGGTCGTCACCACATTGCCGACCTGCAGAGGACACCGAAGCAAACCCTTTTGTTTGCTCATCCTTAATGTAAACACCACCCAGGACTCCTTTCAGTATCTCCTAGTACTCTGCAGCTGCCCTACATTTTGTAAGGAAAATCAATCTGATTGTGGAGGCTTTAGGAAATTACCCCCTCCAACAAATTGGAGAATTACCCTCAAAATAAAGCACCAGAGTAGACTCTCGTGGTTTGGAAGCAGAATGAAGCTCTGCTTACAAAGAAAGCTAAAATCCAGGAATACAAATGCACTGAATATGTACAAAATACATATATATACAAAATATATTTACAATTTAGATACAAACAACACAAGGACCCCCTTGGATTGTTCCCAGACCCTTCTGGACACTCCAAGGGGGCTGCTTACAACCTTCACTCTCTCCTTCTCCTCCTCCTTCCCTTTCCTGCTACCTCACAGATAAAAATCTACACCAGCAGAAGGACAGGAAAGAACTAAGGGAGCAATGCAAAAGCAGAGCTCGCAGAGAGAAGGAGGAAAAAGAGCCAGAAATGTTTCTGTCCCCATTAGCATCCCAATGGCACTGTATAGACACCAGGATGATCAGGGGACTGGAGCACCTCCCCTGTGAGGAGAAGCTGAGAGCCCTGGGGCTGTTTCATCTGGGAAGAGAAGGCTGAGAGGGATCTGATCAATGTCTATCAATAGCTGAGGGGTGGGGGTCAAGGGGAGGGGGCCAGGCTCTTTTTGGGTGGTTCACAGTGATAAGACAAAGAGCAATGGATACAAACTTGAACAGAGAAGGCTTCACCTCAGCATGAGGAGAAACTTCTTTGGTGTGAGGCTGCTGGAGGCCTGGAGCAGGCTGCCCAGAGACGTTGCGGAGTCTCCTTCTCTGGAGCCTTTCCAACCCCTCCTGGATGTGTTCTGGGTGCCCTGCCCTGGCAGGGGCTTGGACTGAATGAGCTCTGGAGGTCCCTTCCAACCTCTAATGTTCTGTGGTACTGTGATACCATTATTTTTCTTTTGTATTCAATGGTCAATTGTATTTAATTTTCTTTTTTTATCCAATGGCCAATTGTATTTAACTTTTCGCTCAAATATCTCCAGAAAGTTCCTATTCTTGTTTACAGTTGGGACACTAAGCTCAGGTACTTAGCTTTAAAATGTGACACCCATCTAGAAGTTCCTGTTCACAATGGAGAGACTGAGAAGTCCTGTAAAACTTCATTCAAATAAAGGGAAAGTCCAGAGGACAAATCCCTGTGGGGTCTCCCACATTCTAGCAAGAGCAGGGAGGGGATTGTCCCTTTGTACTCAGCTCTGCTGAGGCCACACCTGGAGTGCTGGGTTCAGTTTTTGGCAGCTCAATCCAAGAGAGATGTGGAGGTGCTGGATCCAGGGCAGAGGAGGGCAAGGAAGCTGTGAAGGGCCTGGAGAATAAATCTGATGAGGAGAGACTGAAGGACCTGGGGATGGTTGGTGTGAAACAGAGGAGGCTGAGGGGAGACCTCAATGCTGTCTACAACTACCTGAAAGGAGGTTGTGGAGAGGTTGGTGCTGGTGTCTTCTCACAGGTCATTAGTGATGTAACAAGAGGAAATGGCCTCAAGCTATGACTGGGGAGGTTTAGACTGGACAGCAGGAAAAAAATTTCCCCAGCAAGAGTGGTCAGGGATTGGAACATGCTGCCTAGGGAGGTGGTGGAGTCACCAACCCTGGCTGTGTTTAAAAGTGCTTTGGATGTGGTGCTTGGGGATATGGTTTAGGGGTGAGCCTTGTAGAGTAGGGTTCTGGGTTGGACTTGGTGATCCTTCCAACTTGAATGTTCTGTGATTGCTGGAAGGTGCAGCTTCCCTTTTATCCTGCATTCCCAGATGCAAATTCCCCTCTCCCTTTCCCCACTGGCTGAGGTACTGTGCTGGTTTGGGGCCAGACAGATCGTCTCTTGCCCCGAAAGGGACAAAAGAATGAGACTCACACAAATGGATTGGAGAGTAATGGAAAGTTTAAATGGAAAAAAACAATTGGTGAAGCTACAGAGAACTACAAACCACAAAGCATAGTGACAAAGAGTATCCCAAAGCGTACAGAACCCCTCACAGAATTCCCAGAGGCTTCCCAATCCTTCCCTTCTTCCCACCTGAGGGTAAACCCAAACCCCCCAGGGCTCTTTCTTCCCCCTCCCGCTGCTAGGCAAGTCTCAGGCTGGCCAGGTCTGAGACTGCCCCCCCCTCCATTCTCCTCCTGGCATTAGGCCTAGACAGGCCTAAGAGGCCTTGAGGATACTCCCCCGGCATTACCCGATAAGATAGGACATCTCCCGTGGGAGCAGAGAGGGAAGAAAGAGGAAGAGAATGACTTTGCAGATGGCCTTATAGGGTGCAGGATTTATGGGTAGAAATACGCCGTTTCCTGTGTCCACCTCTGTGGGTGGGCACCCAGGACACCAGAGGTGTATCTCATGCGGCAGTGGCAGGGGGCACCCAGCCTAAACTGCCACATTCCACCCCTTATTTCATACCCATAATTCCTGCACCCAAAACATATCATCAAATCAGAAACAACTTTCAGATGACATATTGGCAAAGTCCAAGTCTCCATCTGGGCGTCCTTCCAAAGAGTCTCTCCCTCGGGCTCAGGTAACAGTTCAGTCCAGCTCTTCTCCCTCATCCTGTGGAACCTCCCAGCGACGCAGAGTTCATTCTTCTGCACGGTGAACTCTTCATGGATCCGATGGAGCATCCTGGCCACCTGGAAACAACCTCATAACTTCTCAATCAAGCATTTCTCCATCCACTCAAGCGGCATGTTTCCACCCCTTGGGACAATCGAGTCTGAGCAATCGGGCTCCTCAACTCGACTCCTTCCACCCCTTGCAGGCAACAGCACGCTGAGACTTTCCAAAGCTGCACGGACCTTTCCCAAGCCCAGTGCTGACCGCTTCCAGCCGCGGCCCGAGGCTAATACGGATGCACACCACACACAGGCACACCGCTGCCCCTGAGCGTACGCATGCCGAGGCATGGAGGCATCCGGCTACACAGCCCTCCCCCGGAGAGGGAGTGGCTGCACTGCAACCCACCGAGAAGAGAGGCGGAGCCAGGTGCTAGGCGCCATTTTTGGAGCGCGTCTGAAAATCAGGGGAGAGATAACAGCGAGAGCCGCCGTCACCTCTGCAGCCGCGGTACAGATCAAAACCGCCGCCACCCCTCGGGCCACACGAGCGGCTTTTCCAGCCAAAGCTATACTCGCTCCCTGGGTCCTCGGAAGCAGCTTTTGAACTGGAGCCACCGCCCGCCTTCTTGAGTTGCGGGAGCCACCGCTCACCGCCCCGCTGCGGCTAGCCCCCACCGCCGCGGGACAAGCCGACCCTGGTCTGCTTCCGACTGTCCCTCCCCCTTCCTCAGCTCCACGACGCTCTGCTCGCCGCTGGCACCGCGGGGAACAAAAGGGAAAGGGACAGGCACCGCATTCTTAAGCTTTCCCCCAGTGCCTGCAGCTATAGAATCGCCGCTGCCGCTTCGGAACAGCAGGAGGGATTCCACGCCACGGCTACGCACCAGGGTGTCCCCTCGGAACCCATAAAACGCCCACACGGTCGCCCCAGCACAAAACCTTGAGCCCAGCCACCAAAAACCAAGAACGCCCAGATACCATTTTAACTTTTCCACCCCTGCTCTTCTCCAATCCAATTTGCAGAGTTCAGCACAGGAACCATCCTCTGCTACCAAAAATCTGTGCTGGTTTGGGGCCAGACAGATCATCTCTTGCCCCGAAAGGGACAAAAGAATGAGACTCACACAAACGGATTGGAGAGTGATGGAAAGTTTAAATGGAAAAGCAATTGGTGAAGCTACAGAGAACTACAAACCACAAAGCATAGTGACAAAGAGTATCCCAAAGCGTACAGAACCCCTCACAGAATTCCCAAAGGCTTCCCAATCCTTCCCTTCTTCCCACCTGAGGGTAAACCCAAACCCCCCAGGGCTCTTTCTTCCCCCTCCCGCTGCTAGGCAAGTCTCAGGCTGGCCAGGTCTGAGACTGCCCCCCCCTCCATTCTCCTCCTGGCATTAGGCCTAGACAGGCCTAAGAGGCCTTGAGGATACTCCCCCGGCATTACCCGATAAGAGAGGACATCTCCCATGGTAGCGGAGAGGGAAGAAAGAGGAAGAGAATGACTCTGCAGATGGCTTTATAGGGTGCAGGATTTATGGGTAGAAATACGCCGTTTCCTGTGTCCACCTCTGTGGGTGGGCACCCAGGACACCAGAGGTGTATCTCATGCGGCAGTGGCAGGGGGCACCCAGCCTAAACTTCCACAGGTACTCAGGATTTACAGACTTCCCCATCCACCTACTGCATGACCCCCATCACAAGTAACCCCCTGCATCACACATTGCTCATTTAAATTAGGTTCTTTACTTCTCTGGCTGGAGAAGTTAATATTTAGCAACCTATTAAGCCTGAGCTCAGTCCTAAAACTTCAGCAGTTTAGGCTTGTCCAGCTTTACAGCCATGAGCTACTCCAGACCAGAGGACAGAAAGAAATTCTACTCCTTTTTGGGGAGCAGGAACAACAAGGCTGCACAGCTAGCGTGGAAGCTTAAATGGAAATTCAATTTACAAACCTACACAGAGAGGGAATTCTGGTAGGATGAATGAGGAGAGGAGAGGGAGAGGAGAGGGAGAGGAGAGGGAGAGGAGAGGGAGAGGAAGAGGAGAGGAGAGGAGAGGAGAGGAGAGGAGAGGAGAGGAGAGGAGAGGAGAGGAGAGGAGAGGAGAGGCGAGGAGAGGAGAGGAGAGGAGAGGAGAGGAGAGGAGAGGAGAGGAGAGGAGAGGAGAGGAGAGGAGAGGAGAGGAGAGGAGAGGAGAGGAGAGGAGAGGAGAGGAGAGGAGAGGAGAGGAGAGGAGAGGAGAGGAGAGGAGAGGAGAGGAGAGGAGAGGAGAGGAGAGGAGAGGAGAGGAGAGGAGAGGAGAGGAGAGGAGAGGAGAGGAGAGGAGAGGAGGAGAGGAGAGGGATATCAGCTAGGCACTGCCTTAAATAGTGTAATACTGGAAATGGGAATAGAGGAACATGTTAAATACACTGGGATGGTCAGGTCCCTTCCTTAGGACTCCATCATTTTTGAAGGACTTTGTGGTCTTCTTAAAGGCACCTGTACCTCAAAGCACCACAAGGCTGTGTTCAGTGTCTGCTTCTTTTCAAGCAGCCCCCTGTTGATTTACAGCCAGACCCTGGGTGAGGCACTTAGCAGAGGCCCTTTGTGATTTATATATAACAAAGATCAAAGTGGACTCTTGTGATGGTTTGAAACTGTCTTTTTAATTTTTCCTTGCAAAGTTCAGAACAGAGAAAGTGAAAGAATGTAAATAAGTCACTGTTGGGTGTAAGAAAGCAAAATAATGATTGTTCTAAACACTTCCATTGGATAGATAGAAATGTTTAAGAACTATTACCCAAAACAAAGTAGGCACTCTGCACATTCTGCGTTCGGCAGTGGGGGCAGTTGCTGGGCTGTCTGGCTGCTGTTTCTTCTTCTCTTCTGGCTGAAGATAACACACTGACCTTGGCAGCTAAGTTAACAACTTTCTGCTTAACTAACTCTGCTTCTCTGTCCAGGGGGGTCTGGGGGGAAGCTCCTGGGAGAGAGAGAGGCCCCTTTGAGAGGGTCCCCTTGGGGGGAAGCAAAGGGAGATCGATTGTGCTTTTCTGTTGATTGTATATATTTGTGAATGTTATGAATTTTGTATATTTGTACATATTCATTGCATTTCATTGTAGATTTTAGACTTTGCTTGTAAATACAGCCTTCATTTGCTTCCAGACTGAGCTAGCCTGGTTATTGTTGGGGGGGGGGACTTTCAGCTCACACCGACACACTTTTTATTTTTGGCGCCCAACGTGGGCCTCGATTGCTTGTGATTTTTTTCTGCTCAGATTAGGAAGCAAAATGAAGCTGTTTTGGATTCTGAGTCATTCTATTTCATCTGTTATCAGTGTGATTGTTTACAGATGGGCCGTTTCCTGCATGATAGACAAGATTGTGAGATATGTGGCATATAAGTCGTTTCTTTGGGTTAAGAACAAGTTACTGAATGTTGGTGAATTCTGTTGTGGTCTTATTGGGCTAAGAAGCTATGGTAACTCAACTATGGATGTGCTAGCAGACACATATGAGTTTGTTACTCCTCTTACAACTACAGAGGGTCTTTGGAACCAGTGGTACCCTAGATATCTTGTGCTAGCCTTAATCTTAATTTTGTTGCTTCTTGGAATAATCATATGGCTACTGATAGCACTGTATCAAGAAAGACATAAGGCTACTTGCTCTTCCAACTCTGCTGTGAATGTGAAAACCAAGCCAGTAAATTTGGTGGCCACTGTAAGCAGAAAGCATAAAGGAGCTGCAGGAGGAGATGCAGATGCTGCAGGAGATGGTGCAGATGGAGATGAGGGTCCTTCTACTCAGGGTCCCTCTGTTAATAAAGATCCTTCTGATGAGGAAGAGAGGGTTAGCCTT
Organism: Indicator indicator; assembly: GCF_027791375.1. Taxonomy (NCBI): domain Eukaryota; kingdom Metazoa; phylum Chordata; class Aves; order Piciformes; family Indicatoridae; genus Indicator; species Indicator indicator. The sequence goes on along the minus strand of NC_072032.1, from coordinate 1,226,707 downwards.
AAAACTCTGGTAGACCTCTTGAGACCCCACATGGATGATGGAGATGTAGGCCAGGATGTAGACCCTGGTAGATTAGCAACTGCTGGCAGAGCCTCTGAACTCAAGGAAATTCAACGGAGGATTACAACAGGATTATGGGGACAGCGACCTCAGGATGATGATGATGATGATGATGAGGATGACATACAGTCAGCTAATGCACCCAGACAGGAAATTAGACATGTGAGGAAGGATTACATCAGAGGAGATAATGAGCCAGTCCTGTCTTGGCTAGCCAGGTGTTTTGATATGGGAGCCCCAGCATTGGTGGTAGGCGACAAGTCGGCCTCTCAGTTGGGGATGCTCTCAAAGGATACAGGCATAGACAGGCATCTAGGCAAGTGCACTGGTAAAGCTTCTCTGTGGGCACGCCTCCTACTGGCAGTCTCGCTGAGGTACCCCAGCAGAGATGATTTACCATGGAACCCTAAGCCTTGGACCACAATAGCTGAGGGAATCAAGCGTCTGAGAGAGTTTGCTGTGAGAGAAGTAATGTATGGAGATCATAAGACTCTGAATCCTGATGAAATTCCTGTTGGAACAGGCCTTGCCAAAAAGCTCATTAAGCTTGCTCCTCCTAATTATGCTACTATTCTGGCAAGCAGGATTGTGGCAAGAAATTATGGTGGAGTGCCTCCTACTGTTGGCCATTTCACTGACCAAATGAGGCAATTGGAGGATAGTCTTGCACGTACTTCTTTGGTTTCAGCCATTGAAACTTTGTCTGGAGAAATAAAGAATTGCATGAAAGAGCTGAAGGAGGAACTTAAAACCTCCATATCCAACTTGATGAAGGGGGATGATTCTGATTCCTCTTCCTCCAGATGGATACAAGTTTCAGCTGTTAGGAACAGACGTGCTCCAAGAAGGCCATTCCAGAACAGGTCAAACCAAAACAGACAGCAGAGGCAATCACGTGGCAGTATCTGGATAACTCTGCGTGATCAGTTTGGTGAGAACATGAACAGATGGGATGGTCAACCAACTTCTGATCTTTTCAAGAGGTTACGGGAGCTGCAGAGGGGCAGATCCCGAGGTAGCAATACCAGGAGGGTAGCTGTCACTTCCTCAGTTTCCCAGAACAACTCTGATAGCTCCAACAGTGATCCTAATTCTGGTGCTGGACGTTGTGCCAGCTGTACATGTGGAGGTAATCCCCACCATTAGGGGTGCCCTGCCTTCCGCCAGGGGGAGGTAAGGGATAATGGAGATAACAGAATCTATTGGGATGTGTACATCCAGTGGCCTGGCACTTCAAAATTTCAGAAGTACAGGGCCTTGGTTGACACAGGAGCTCAGTGCACCATAATACCATCAAATTATCAAGGGGGAGAATCTATAACTATTCAGGGAGTCACTGGTGGATCTCAAGAGTTGTTTAAGATAGAGGTTGATATAAGTTTAACTGGGAAGCAGTGGAAGAAACATACTATTGTAACAGGACCTAATGCACCTTGTATTTTGGGAATTGACTTTCTGAGAGAAGGGCGTTTTAAAGACCCTAAGGGTTACAAATGGGCTTTTGGAATAGCAACTGTAGAAATTGATGGAGGAAAATTGAAGTTGTGCATTAGACCTGAGCTTTCAGATGAATCTGCAGTTGTGGGACAACATGAGATAGAGGATGTAAAGCTGCCGGTTGCTTCTCAAACTGTGCATCACAGACAATACAGAACCAACCGTGACTCTTTGGTGCCCATTCAAAACTTGATTCGTCAGTTGGAGAGTCAGAAGGTCATCAGCAAAACTCATTCACCTTTCAACAGTCCAATCTGGCCTGTGAGAAAGCAGAATGGAGAGTGGCGTCTGACAGTTGATTTCCGTGCCTTGAATGAAGTAACTCCACCCATGAGTGCAGCTGTGCCAGACATGATGGAACTCCAATATGAGCTGGAATCCAAGCAGGCCAAATGGTATGCTACCATAGACATTGCTAATGCTTTCTTCTCTATTCCCATAGCAGAGGAATGCAGGCCTCAGTTTGCTTTCACCCGGAGAGGCATTCAGTACACATTCAATCGTTTGCCCCAGGGGTGGATTCACAGTTCAACCATCTGCCATGCAGTGATCCATGATGCTTTGGAGAAAGGTGGAGCTCCAGAACACATTCAGTTCATCGATGACATCATCGTCTGGGGTGAGACTGCTGAAGAAGTCTTCGAGAAAGGTAACAAAATCATTGACATTCTCTTGCAAGCTGGTTTCGCTATCAAGCGAGACAAGGTGAAAGGACCTGCCAGAGAAATCCAGTTTCTGGGAGTGCGGTGGCAAGATGGTCGCCGTCACATCCCAATGGATGTGATAAACAGAGTCTCCACCATGGCAAATCCCATCAACAAGAAAGAAACTCTGCGTTTCTTAGGCATAGTGGGATTTTGGAGACTGCACATTCCTGGATACAGTCAGATTGTGAAACCTCTCTATGATGTGACTCGAAAGAGAAACAGTTTCCAATGGGGTCCTGAGCAACAAGCAGCCTTTGACCAGATCAAGCGAGAGGTAGTCCAAGCGATGGGTCTGGGACCTGTCCGAACTGGTCCAGACATTAAGAACATTCTGTACACGGCCACGAGTGACAATGGTCCAACCTGGTGCTTATGGCAAAGAGCTCCAGGGGAGACACGAGGACGTCCTCTTGGTTTCTGGGTCGTGGCTACAGAGGCTCAGAGGCAAACTACACTCCAACAGAGAAAGAGATTTTAGCTGCTTATGAAGGAGTGAAAGCTGCTTCTGAAGTGATCGGAACTGAGTCACAACTTCTTCTAGCTCCTAGATTGCCAGTTCTGAATTGGATGTTCAAAGGCAAAGGTTCTTCACCACATCATGCAACAGATGCTACCTGGTCTAAGTGGATGGCTCTGATAACACAGAGAGCTCGAATGGGAAATCTCGAAAGGCCTGGTTTGGTGGAGGTGATCACAAACTGGCCAGAAGGCACAAGCTGTGCAAAACCTCCAGAGGAGAGAGTAACTCGTGCTGAGGAAGCTCCTCCTTACAGTGATCTGTCTGATGATGACAAGAGATATGCTTTGTTCACAGACGGTTCCTGTCGTCTTGTTGGGAACAAGCGGAGATGGAAATCTGCAGTGTGGAGCCCAACGCGCAGAGTTGCAGAAGCGAGAGATGGAGAAGGAGAATCCAGTCAATGTGCAGAGGTAAAAGCTGTCCAGCTAGCTCTTAACGTAGCTGAACGTGAGAGATGGCCAAAGCTTTATCTCTACACTGACTCGTGGATGGTAGCCAATGCCGTGTGGGGTTGGCTGAAAGACTGGAAGAAGAATGGCTGGCAGAGGAAAGGAAAGCCAATCTGGGCTGCAGATCTGTGGCAAGACATTGCTGCTCGCATTGAGAGAATCCCAGTGAAAGTGAGACACATCGATGCTCACATTCCTAAGAGCAAAGCTACAGAGGAACAACAACACAACCATCAGGCAGATCTAGCTGCAAGAGTTTCCCAGGTGGACACAAACTCTGATCCTGATCCTGATCTTGACTGGAAACACCGAGGTGAGCTGTTCTTAGCTCGGTGGGCCCATGACTCGTCAGGACATCAAGGCAGAGATGCAACCTACCGATGGGCTCGTGACAGATCCATTGACATTTCCATGGATGCTATCACACAAGTCATCCATGACTGTGACATTTGTGCTGCTATTAAGCAGGCAAAGCGGATCAAGCCCTTGTGGTACGGTGACCGATGGTCCAAGTACAAGTATGGTGAAGCCTGGCAGATTGACTACATCACTCTACCTCGTTCTCGATCTGGTAAGCAGTATGTGCTGACTATGGTAGAGGCAAGCACTGGATGGCTGGAAACTTATCCAGTTCCTCATGCAACTGCACGTAACACCATTCTTGGCCTGGAGAGACAAATCCTGTGGAGACACGGAACTCCAGAGAGGATTGAGTCAGACAACGGAACTCATTTCAAGAACAATCTTGTAAAAAACTGGGCCAAAGAGCACGGCATCGAGTGGATATTCCACATTCCCTACTATGCACCAGCTGCAGGGAAGATCGAACGCTACAACGGTTTGCTGAAAACCACTCTCAAAGCCATGGGGGGTGGATCTTTGAAAAACTGGGAGAAACATTTAGCACAAGCAACCTGGTTGGTGAATAGTAGAGGTTCAGTGAATCGAGCTGGACCTGCCCAATCAGATTTGTTGCGAGAGGAGGAAGGTGATAGAGTTCCTGTTATCAGAGAAAAGAATCTGTTAGGCAAAACTGTTTGGGTATTTTCTCCTTCAGTAGAGGCCAAACCTGTCCGGGGGTGGTTTCTGCTGAAGGTCCTGGTCACACCTATTGGGTGATGCAAGAAAATGGTGAAATTCAGTGTATTCCACAAAGAAATCTAACTTTGGCTGAAAGAGGTTAAATTCAGAGTGTTGTGCAGATACAGCATCGCGCCCAAGAGGAGAGTCCATGAGATCTACGGTGCACGAACCCTGAGAGCCCTGAGTCACCTGAGAGTCCCTGTTCCTTCCTTCACTCCATCTGTGAGGAAACAAGCTGTTTGCTGTTTTTCCTGTGATTTGACTCTTTTGAATCATCTACATCTGAGATAGCCGGAATGGACTATGGTCTTTATTCACCTATTGTTGTAGATATTATTTTAGGTTAGATAAATGATAGTAGCAGCCAATGGAATTGTTTAGAAGGGGTGGACTGTGGTGGTTTGAAACTGTCTTTTTAATTTTTCCTTGCAAAGTTCAGAACAGAGAAAGTGAAAGAATGTAAATAAGTCACTATTGGGTGTAAGAAAGCAAAATAACGATTGTTCTAAACACTTCCATTGGATAGATAGAAATGTTTAAGAACTATTACCCAAAACAAAGTAGGCACTCTGCACATTCTGCGTTCGGCAGTGGGGGCAGTTGCTGGGCTGTCTGGCTGCTGTTTCTTCTTCTCTTCTGGCTGAAGATAACACGTACTGACCTTGGCAGCTAAGTTAACAACTTTCTGCTTAACTAACTCTGCTTCTCTGTCCAGGGAGGTCTGGAGGGAAGCTCCTGGGACAGAGAGAGGCCTCTTTGGGAGGGTCCCCTTGGGGGGAAGCAAAGGGAGATCGGTTGTGCTTTTTCTGTTGATTATATATATATTTGTGAATGTTATGAATTTTGTATATTTGTACATATTCATTGCATTTCATCGTAGATTTTAGACTCTGCTTGTAAATACAGCTTTTCATTTGCTTCCAGACTGAGCTAGCCTGGTTATTGTCGGTGGGGGGGGGAATTTCAGCTCACACCGACACAACTCTCTGGTTCTGTCCTTGTTATCCCAACTCCCTCCCACCTGAATCCTATCTGTAATTTTCTGTTCTGAACCAACTGGTTCAGGATTTGAGTATTTTTTTTTTCTATTTAGTAGTGGTCTGGCCACATGTGAAATGGTTGCATTGGTCGTTCTAACAACAAAAAAAAAAAAACAAGGAGTGACTGCTGTGCCCCTGCTCTTCATGCTTTAGCTCAGGCTCCTGTGCTGCCTTTTCAGCAGCAGCAGGGTGCCTGTGACCCAGCGCAGAGAGCAGCGGCGCTGGCCGCGATTGCTCCCCCAGGCTCCCCCCTGCTATTCGGGTTTCAGTCTCTTGGGTTTCAAAGGTCACTTGGTGAACAGCGAATGCCACATTCGTCATTGCTGCCTGGCTCCCTGCCCCCTCCTGGCTCTCCTCTTTTGGGGGCTGGCAGTGGCTGTTTGCAAACCTGCCGCCGGCAGCAGGGGATCTGCGTTTTAAAGGGCAGAGTTTGGGACTAGGGCACTGCCTCTGCCTGTCCACCACACAGAACCCCACCTTGATGCTGGCAGTGCCCTGTGCCTGCTGTCTCCAGAACTGAAATGAAGAGGGCTGCCCTGCAACCACCACGGACAAAGAGCAAAGGGAAGCTTTTGGATGTGCTAAGGCAGCTCCAGCACTTTCCTCCACAGCAGTTTTTGCTACTCCTTGGGAGCAACAGAATCACAGGTTGGAAAAGACCTCCAAGATCACTGTGTCCAACCACAACCCAACCACCATATCATCTCTGCAGCTACTTGAACACCTCCAGGGATGGTGACTCCACCACAGAATCGCAGAATGATTGAGGCTGGAAAAGGCCTCTGAGATCATCAAGTCCAGCCTGTGACCTAACACCACCACATCAGCTAAAGCCTGACACCAAGTGCCACAGCCAAGCTTTTCTTAAAGACCTCCAGGGATGGGGACTCCACCACAGAGAATCACAGAATTGTCAGGGTTGGAAGGGACTTCAAGGATCATCCACTTCCAAACCCCCTGCCATGGACAGGGACACCTCACACTGGATCAAGTTGCTCAGAGCCACATCCAGCCTGGCTGCAAAAACCTCCAGGGATAAGGCTTCCACCACCTCCCTGGGCAACCTGTGTCCTCATGGGGAAGAATTTCTTCCTAACATCCAATCTGAATCTACTCATTCTAATCTTTTTCCACTCCCCTATTCCTATCATTACCTGACACCCTCAAAAGTCCCTGCCCAGCTTTCTTTCACCACCTCCCTGGGCAGCCTGTGCCAATCCCTGACCACTTTTGCAGCAAAGAAATTGTTCCTCATCTCCAACTTAGCCCTCCCCTGGCACCACTTAAGCCCATTGTCTCTTGTCCTATCACTACTGGCACCAATCCCCACCTCACTCCAAGCTCCTGGCAGAGTTATAAAGAGCAATGAGGTCTCCCCTCAGCCTCCTCTTGTGCAGTTAAACCACCCCAGCTCCCAGTAGGTGCCTGTAACCTGCCATTTCAGGCTGGGTTTTAGCCTCTTCATTAGTGGAGCTCTTCCAAGCTCATTTGGTGTGTGAGAGGCATACCCCAAAAGAAGAGATTCATCTTCTTTAAGGATGCACTTCCACAGTCACTTTCCCCCTCCCAAGGTGTTGGGGAAAAGGTTGTTTCAACAGAACAAGCAGAAGGTGCCAAGGATAATCCTCTGCCAGCTAAATTCCCTGTCCAGATTCCTCATGAAAACAATCTTTAGCACAAAGGAGTGGGCAAGGCTGGATGGCCAAAGGGAAGAAGGGGAATAGGATCACTCACTTTCTGCAGCAGCTGAGACTGTTGTATTAAGGAGGGTGTAAACCAGAGCAGATGAGCTAAATCCCCCTCTGGAAACACTACAGAGGGAGCCAACACAGACTGGTTTGGCTTGAGGAATTAAGTCTTCAATGTCCATAATGAGGTGAAATGGATCTCACACATCAGAAAGGAATTTCCCAGGGCACAGAAGCACACACAAACCAGAGCTGTACATAGCTGTGCACAGCCTGCAGCCCAGAGAACTACACCAGCTGGTCCCCTGCATTTTGGTTCAGTAATTCTGGGGTTTGGACCAGGTAGAAGCAGTGAGCGTGCTCCTGAACATCTAACACCCCTCATAACTGCAACAGCTCCAGTTGGGAGTGATGGAGGGCTAAGAACACAGCATGTTCTGCTCAGATCTACAGAAAAGCTGGTGTGTGAGGCTGCCCTTTATTACCGGGGCAGCAAACCAGACAGAAAGGCAAATTATTTTAGCCCCCCCCCAACCAAAAAAATATTTTTTTTCTCCTCAAGTTTTTCCCTTTTTACTGGACTTTATGTAAGGTGCTGCTCACTCTGAACCAGAGGAAAAGCTCAGCCTGCCAGAAGACCTTCTGCCTGCTAAGTCCATGGGGATGCAGAAGAGACACCACCAGAATAGCAATGGCATTGTTGTAAAGGCTTGCAGGTTGGTATTTTCCCCCCAAGTAAAGGCCCTGTCTGCTTTTTGAAGGCAGCAGAAAGTGCAGAAGGATTTTAAGGGGCTTGTGTGAACAAGCAGAGTTGGAGAACTTCAGCAAAGAAGGCTTCTAAGAGTGAATTTTTGTCTCCATGGAAGAAATCAGAAGGGATCAGTGGTTTAGCAGTGGAGCTCTCAGCAGAGGCAGCTGGTGGAGTCCTGCAGGCTTGCTTTATGCAGACACTGTGAGCATTGACAGTGCCATGGGGAAGAAATCCATCCCAGCACTGCCTCTTCCTGCAGCTCACCAGCAGTTCCCCAGCAATAACTCTGATGGCAAATGGCAGGAGGGGACTATCCTAGGAGAAACAGGGGCTTGTCAGAGCAAAAAAACTCCTTCCAGGAGGCCTCTAAGCAAAGAAGCTTAATGCTTTCTATGGAAGGGAAAAAGAATCCAACCAAGTCAGTGATGTCTTCACTCAGGTGTCACTGGGGAGTGCAGGAAGGTCAGGTCTTGTGCAGGGGCTGGAACCAGCAGAGCCATCCATGAAACAGTGTTTTGGAGAGGTTGGCTCTCTCAGCCTGCAGGGACTTGGAGTACATCACAGGAGTTCATTCCTGAGGACAAACATAATTCCTCACCCAGTTATCCAGCCCTACTCCCTCCTGCTCTAACTCCGTTGCAGTGAAGACTTGGGCCGAGTGGAGCTGCAGGGGCACAGGGAAGGGGCTTCAGACTGACAGCTCTCTGACTGCCAAATGATGAAGAGGCAAAAAGGTTCTGCCTTTTCCATTCTCTCTCAAAAGTGCCTGATCCAGAAGTGGAAGGAAGGAACTGAGAGGTTTTCCATGGACTTCTGGACACGTTGGATCAGAATATCCCTGGGAACTGGAGGCCTTCACTCATTTACCAACCATCTTCTTCTGACAGATAAAGGAGCTGCAGATGTCTGGATTGATGGTGAAAGTCCTCAGCAGCCAGACAATGCAGATCACTGAAAACCTGCAGCAGCTCCTATAAAGTCAATGTAGTTAAAGTTGAGATTGTTTGGGGTTTTTTTTCAGGGGGTAAATAATCTCTGTGTTGTCTTCAGCCATTTCAGGCTTTCAAATCATGGCTCTTTTTCCTCTTTTCCTTTCATAAACAAGAAAGCAGTTGTTCTGTAATAGGTTTCCTAACAAGTAATGAGATCAGGAGAGAAGGGAAGTTAAAATATTGCTACTTGGTGCTGCTGTTTGAGTGTGCCCAACATCATTAATGTCAAAATGCCTTGGAGTGAAATAAAGGCACTTTACCTGATATAAAAAGGGCTTTTATTTCCCCTGTCTTACCTTTCCAAGTGAGCTGAACTGTGGATTGAGCAAAGCAATGGGGAATAATAAAGGCTAGGTCCTGCTAGGTGGGGATTGCTTGCAGCCCAGCAGGAGAAGACACAGCTCAGGGTATGGACAAGGGCTCAGAGAGAAGCTCTGCGAGGTTGGTGCTGTGGTGCACACACTTTGGCTCTGTCCCCTCAATGAATTCATGTCCTCAAGGGAAAGGGCTCAGGGTTCAATCTGTAAAGAGCACTGCTAAAGCATTTTCCACCAAGGGATAAGGCTCAGAAGGTGGCAGTGATGGTGCTGAGCCTCTATCAGCTAGGATAGCAGAAAACAACTCACAGAGTCACAGAATTGTCAGGGTTGGAAGGGACCTCAAGGATCATCCACTTCCAACCCCCCTGCCATGGGCAGGGACACCTCACACCACAGCAGGTTGCTCACAGCCACATCCAGCCTGGCTGCAAAAACCTCCAGGGATGAGGCTTCCACCACCTCCCTGGCCAACCTGTGCCAGTGTCTCACCACCCTCATGGGGAAGAATTTCTTCCTAATATCCAATCTGAATCTCCCCAGTTCTAGTTTTGCTCCATCCCCCCCAGTCCTATCACTCCCTCACACCCACAAAAGTCCCTCCCCAGCTTTCTTGGAGCCCCTTCAGATCCTGGAAGGCCACAAGAAGGTCTCCTGGGAGCCTTCTCCTCTCCAGACTGCACAACCCCAACTCTCTCAGGCTGTCTCCAGAGCAGAGCAGCTCCAGCCCTCTGCTCATCCTCGTGGCCCTTCTCTGGACACCTTCCAGCACCTCCAGATCCTTCCTGGAACAGAGGCTCCAGAACTGGACACAGAGCTCCAGGTGTGGTCTTAGCAGAGCTGAGCAGAAGGGGAGAATCCCCTCCCTGGCCCTGCTGGCCACACTTCTCTTGCTGCAGCCCAAGCTGTCTGAATTGTGAGGGTGGAGGAAAGAAAAAAATCCTGAAGCCATTTGTATCTAAGATATGTCTGTGATGGGAAACATTTTCAAGTCCATCTTTGCTAGGTTTAAAAGGGAGAAAGGATTCTGTGTCCTCCACCTCCCCAGGAGCTGTTCAGCAGGCTGCCAACATTGCCTGGAACAAGAGTTCCCTCACCTCCCCAGCTCAGCTATCCCAGACAGTGTAGGAATTAAATATTAATTGAACCAGAGACCTGTGAGAGAGAGAGAAAGCAGAAGCAATGCTGGTGTGGAGAAGAGGAGGCTAAGGGAGACCTCATTGCTCTCTACAGCTCCCTGAAAGGAGGCTGCATGAGGTGGGGGTTGGGCTCTGCTCCCTAGTCTCAGGTGATATGACAAGAGAAAATGGCCTGTAATTGTGCCAGGGGAGGTTTAGGTTGGAGATGAGGAAAAATTTCTCTGCTGCAAGAGTGGTCAGGGATTGGCACAGGCTGCCCAGGGAGGTGGTGGAGTCCCCATGCCTGGAGGTGTTCCAGAACCCTGTGGCCATGGCACTTGGGACCAGGGTTTGATGGCCATGGTGGGGTTGCTGGTTGGAATGGATGATCTTGGAGAGCTTTTCCAGCCCAAAGAGTTCTCTGATTCTGTGGTTCTACTATGAACAGATTCAGGCTGGGAGGGGGCTAGGTAGGGCTGGTAGGGGCTGGCAGTGTCCACAGGAGCAGCCCTGGGTCCACATCCCTGACCCTGCAGCAAGCACTGGGTACATGCTGTGGAAATCCATCTGCCAGGGAGCCATGCAAGGCCTTGCCCCCTCACAGAGGGGGAGAAGATAACATCCTGGTGTCTGGGGAAAATGCTGGAGGCAGGAGATGATGTCAGCCAGCACAGCTCCTGGGTGAGGGAGAGAGGTTGCTGTGAAACTGCTCTGTGCAGGGCTGCCCTGCCTCTGGTCAGGGCTGGCTGCAATGAAGCCCTCTGCAGAGAGCCAGAGCAGCTCTGCAACTGCCTGCAACCTCTGCAAAGCTTCTTAGGACTGGGATTAACAAAGGAGAGGAAAAAAAACCACTTGATCTGACTGAAATCTCAAAGTATGGTGAAGATTAGAGTGTCCAAGAGCAAGCAGCACTGGGACCAGGAGAGGTTTGTCCCTGGAAGGCACTGCCAGTTTTGTGTAGAGGCATCTGGGCAGCTGTCAACTCCCAGCCCCAGGCAAGAAAACATTTTGGAGCTTGGAGAGCATCTAGACAGCAAAATAAGGCCTGGTTCTGTCAAGGTAGAAGCTGGATTCAGTGCTACAGGTAATGAGGTCACCAGCACATGCCAGACACTTGGGCACAAAGAGAAGCAAGATCCTGACTGAGAGCATAGCTGTCTGGAAGTCAGTCCACACTGCTGAGGCTCCAGTGCAGGCTCAACCAGCAGCTGGGCTGCAGGTTTGCCTCTAGGGGATGGAAAGGGCAAAGGGGATGGGTTTGTTATCCCATGGGTGAAGGTACACCCTGCTGTAGCACCCAGGGTGAGGCAGAAAGGGTGTTTAGAAGGTGGTTTGATTCTATCCAAGCTTATCTTCACATGGGTTGTGGAATCACTGTCACAAAGAGGCTTTGGCATTTCCTGGGTTTATAGCAGGAACTTACCTGAGCTGCAGAAAATCTGGACTGAGACTACCTTGATGTCAGTGTTTGTGAACTGATTGTGTGCACTTCGACTGCACAAGAGCAAGCAGCAGCACTGCCAGCAGCCTGAGAGCTCATGGGATGTCAGGAGTTGGAAGGGACCTCTGGAGATCTCCCAGTCCCACCCCCTGCCAGAGCAGGACCAGAGAATCCAGCACAGGTCACACAGGAACACATCCAGACATTAGAACTACAACATAATTTTTTTGTATTGTTTTGTTTTGTTTTGTTTTTGTCTCAGCATTATCAGAAAATATGGCAGAAAATTTGCTCCTAGAGAAGTTTGGGAGTTGAAAAAAAGAATTATTATTTTTTTGAAGATCCCAAGTGAGCCACAGTGTAACTTGGGTTTGAGAATCAGTACTCCCTGGAGAAACAAGGACTTCTATTGGATTCAACTTCTTTTGTCCCTTTCAGGCTTTTTAGGGATGCAAGTGACAGAGGCCCAGATTAATCACAGCTGCACAGATTGCATTGGGTTGGAAGGGACCTTCCAAGGGCATCTTGTCCAACCCCCTGCAGGCAGCAGGGACACCTCCAGCTACAGCAGGCTGCACAGGGACACATCCAGGCTGATCCTCAATATCTGCAGGGACAGAGCCTCCACCACCTCCCTGGGCAGCCTGTTCCAGTATCTCCCCAGCCTCACTGTGCACAACTTGTTCCTAACATCCAATCTAACTCTCCTCTTCCCTAATTTCAAACCATTGTCCCTCATCCCACCACTCCAAGCCCTTCTGAACAGTCCCTCCCCAGTCTTCTTGTAGGTTCCCTACAGAGATTGAAATGCAGCTCTGAGGTCTGTCTGGAGCCTTCTCTTCTCCAGGCTATTCAGCCCCAACTCTCTCAGCCTGTCCCCATAGCAGAGATTCTCCAGCCCTCTGTGGCCTCCTCTGGAACCTCTCCATCAGGTCCATGTCCTTCCTGTGCTGAGGGCTCCACATCTGAACACAGCACTGCAGCTGAGGTCTCCCCAGAGCAGAGGGGCAGATTCCCCTCTCTCCATCTGATGACCTTTGGAGCTCTCTTCCAACCCAAAATCATTCCCTGACTCTGTTTGGCCAAACCCAAAGGCTAGAGAAAGCTTCTTCCATTTGTCTCTTCTTCTCCCTGTGAGCCATTTCTCTGTGGTAAAGCAGAACAGAATAGCATTTCAAAGCCTGCTGCTCACAGCTTACACCAGGAATTGATTATTTTTCCCCTCTTTGCCTTTCTTCCAGCAGGGCCAGGGAGGGGATTCTCCCCCTCTGCTCCACTCTGCTCAGACCACACCTGGAGCTCTGTGTCCAGTTCTGGAGCCTCTGCTACAGGAAGGATCTGGAGGTGCTGGAAGGTGTCCAGAGAAGGGTCATGAGGATGAGCAGAGGGCTGGAGCTGCTCTGCTCTGGAGACAGCCTGAGAGAGTTGGGGTTGTGCAGGCTGGAGAGGAGAAGGCTCCCAGGAGACCTTCTTGTGGCCTTCCAGGATCTACAGGGGGCTCCAAGAAAGCTGGGGAGGGACTTCTGAGGGTGTGAGGGAGTGATAGGACTGGGGGGGGATGGAACAAAACTAGAACTGGGGAGATTAAGATTGGATATTAGGAAGAAATTCTTCCCCATGAGGGTGGTGAGAGCCTGGCAGAGGTTGGCCAGGGAGGTGGTGGAAGCCTCATCCCTGGAGGTTTTTGCAGCCAGGCTGGATGTGGCTGTGAGCAACCTGCTGTAGTGTGAGGTGTCCCTGCCCATGGCAGGGGTCCTGGAACTGGATGATCCTTGAGGTTCCATCCAGCCCTGACAATTCCATGATTCCCCCCTGTTTATTCTTTCACCCCCTGGACAGCATTTCAAGGTACAAACATCTCTCTCCCAAGCAGCCTCAAGGAAAGAAAAAAAAAAAACAACTCTTCCCTATTCTCCTCAACCTGCAACATTGATTTTTCAGCCATTACCTTCCGTGGGCTGAATGTTAATGAGGCTGCAGGAGGCAGGTAATGATGATGGATGCTTTCCAGGTGCACTTCTGGACAGCCAGGCATTGATTCTTCCCACTGGCCAGCTGGAAGGGCTCCTACCTGCAGGGAGCTGCCATGTGGCACCTACCCATCCATTGCTGTGCTGTCCTTCCACTGAAGCTCAGTGTATGGGGAACCTCAGTTCAGACAATTAATGCCTAATTTTCCTCTGATTATTTGGGGAATTCCACTTTTTTTTTCTTTTTTTTCATGTTTTTGACACAGGAAGAGCTGTGAACACCAAGTCAGGGAGATACAGATGGGCTCAGCCTGGGCTTGGCTGTTGCCTGCTCCCTGTCAGCCCAGTGGTTATCATTTCCAAGTGCATCATTTCCCCAGCTCAGCACACCAAAGAAGCACCAAATGCTGTCTTGTGAGGCCCAGCTCCTGCTCTGCCCCATACTGCCCACAGCCAGAGCTTGTTCTGTGCTGTGAGGTCTCATCCAGCTTCTCCTGCATCTTTTTAACTGGGTGTAAGAGACTAAAGCCTGTCTCTCTTGATGTGAATCACAATGGATTAGAGGATGGAAGGAACCTCAGAGATCATCAGGTCCAACCCCTGCCAGAGCAGGGGCACCTGAGCAGGGGAGTCTGCACAGGAACACATCCAGGTGGGTTTGGAAAGTCTCCACAGAAGGAGACTCCACAACCCCTCTGGGCAGCCTGCTTCAGCACCCTCATTGTAAAGAAGTTTCTCCTCATGTTGAGCTGAAATCTTCTATGTTCAAGCTTCAACCTGTTGTTCCTTAGCTTATTCTTGTGCACCACCCAAAAGAGCCTGGCCCCTTCCTCCTGACCCCCACCCCTCAACTATTGATAGACATTGATCAGATCCCTCTCAGCCTTCTCCTCCCCACACTAAACAGCCCCAGGGCTCTCAGTCTCTCTTCACAGGGGAGATGCTCAAGTCCCCTAAACATCCTCCTGGCTCTCCACTGGACTCTCTCCAGCAGGTCTCTGTCTCTCTTGACCTGGGGAGCCCCAAACTGGACACAGCATTGCAGGGGTGGTCTCAGCAGGGCAGAGCAGAGGGGCAGCAGAACCTCCCCAGCCCTGCTGGCCACACTTTTCTTGCTGCACCCCAGGACACCATTTTCTCTCTTGACCACAAGGGCACATTGTTGTTCCATGGAGAACTTGCTGTCCACCAGCACCCCAAGCTCTTTCTCTGTGGATCAACAAAGATGAAATCACCTTTGCTCCTCACCAGCCTGCAGCTGCCCCAGGAGGCTGGGAGATGGTGGAAAGATGCAGCAGAAGTGTGTAATGGGCAGAGACCACTGGGACTGACTCTCTGGAATGTGCTCAGACGGCTGTGACTGAAGGAGCTGGGGATGGTTAGTTTGGAAGAGAGGAAGCTGAGGGGAGACCTCATTGCTGTCTAGAGCTACCTGAAAGGAAGTTGTGGGGGGGTTGGTGCTGGTCTCTTCTCACAGGTCATTAGTGACAGGAGAAGAGGGAATGGCCTCAAGCTGCAGCAGGGAAGGTTTAGACTGGACATTAGGAAACATTTTTTCAGGAAAAGAGTGGTCAGGGATTGGAATGTGCTGCCCAGGGAGGTGGTGGAGTCCCCAGGCCTGGATGTGTTCCAAGGTGGTTTGGATGTGGTGCTTGGGGATGTGGTTCAGGGGTGACCCTTGTAGAGCAGGGATCTCAGTTGGACTTGGTCCTGAGGCTCTTTTCCAACCTGAATGTTTCTGTTTCTATGATCATCTCTATCCATCAGCTACCCCAGAAAGGGAGGATGGTGAAAGGGCCTCTGGACTATCCAGTGGATCCCCCCTGGCATGATAAGCCCCTGGTGTGTGCTGTGTGTGTGGACAGGTGAAAGACAAAGGAGGAGGCAGAGCTCCCTCTGTGGGAGCCCTGTAAGCACACAAGGAAAACACAGGAAGGGTCCCTGGGGACACCACCTGGACACACACCTGAAAACCTGTGACTAAAAGAATGTATAAAAGATGCCTGCTCAGGAGGAGAAGAAGAAAAAGACAGCACCATGCAGCCTGGAAGCAGCAGAGCAGGAACCCTGTCTCCATGCCCTAAGTTTTGCCTGCTGTAAGAAGAAAAGAAAGAAGAACTCTTGAAGAAGAGGAAAGAGATCTTGACTGAACACTCCACATGCTGGAGGCTGCTCAGAGAAGGACTTGGACTGTGGGATCTCCCCTTCCCCTCCTCCAGGGAGGACAGCACAAGCCAACAAGGATGACATCCCCTCCAAGCCAGAGAGGCAGCAGCCTTCCTCAGACTCCTCCAGGCTGGGGGCAGCCAGGGGTGTGGGACTATAATTCCTTTCCTGCCTTCTCTCTCTATCCTATTTTCTCCCTCTCTCCCTTTCCCTTCTGTTCCATCCACTTTATTCTGTCAATAAATAGCCTCGAGGGGGAGGGGGTTGATATTTGGCCTTCTTTGTGCCTTTAATCTCACAGCATAGAATGCTCAAGAAAGAACTGAGTCTTTCTGCCCCTCCAGACCAAGCCACTGGGGAATGCTTCAGGAGTGGATGAAGCATCTCCATGTTCCTTCATTGTAGGCATGGACATGTTAAAGCCAAGCATTTGCTTGCACTGGAGCACCTCTGCTATGGGGACAGGCTGAGAGAGTTGGGGTTCTTCAGCCTGGAGAGGAGAAGGCTCCAGGGAGACCTGAGAGCAGCCTGCCAGGATTTGAAGGAGCTACAGGAGAGCTGGGGAAGGACTCTGTGCAAAGGCATGGAGTGACAGGATGAGGGGAAAGGGCCTCAAAGTGCAAGAAGCTCAGTTTAGATTAGATGTTAGGAGGAAATTCTTCCCTGTGAGGGTGGTGAAGCACTGCAACAGGTTGCCCAGGGATGTTGTGGAGGCTCCAATCCTGGAAGTATTCAAAGGCAGGTTGGATGGAGCCTGGAGCAAGTGATCTAGTGGAAGGTTGGCACTGGAACAGGTTGCCCAAGGAGGCTGTGGCTGCCTCCTCCCTGGAGGTGTTCAAGGCCAGGCTGGATGAGGCCTTGAGCAACCTGGGCTGGTGGGAGGGGGTTGGAACTGGATGATCTTTGAGGTCACTTCCAAGCCAAACCAGGCAATGACTGTGATTTCCACGATGCTCTCCATTCACAAAGGAGGACAGTGACCCAGAGCTGTGAACCCACTTGCCCAAGGCTAGAAGGAGAAGTACAAGACCTCAGCTTCCTTGTTCCTTGTCCCATGCTTGGGCTGGTAGCTCACAAGCAAGTTATTGACCACTGACAAGCTCCCTGCCCAGCACCAAAGAGAGAAGTCAAGGCTGATGTTGATGCATTCTGACTGAGGGTCCCTTTCTGCTGCAAGTGGGTCAATGTTCATGGAAAAGCCTCTGATATTTTAGTTACTTACTTGGAAGACTCTGACATAAGGAGATATTGATGAGTGAGTTGATTCTGCCACCCTACTCTGCTCTGGGGAGACCTCACCTGCAGGGCTGTGTGCAGATCTGGAGCCCTCAGCACAGGAAGGACAGGGACCTGATGGAGAGGGTCCAGAAGAGGCCATGAAAATGCTCAGGGGGTTGGAGCAGCTCTGCTATGGGGACAGGCTGAGGGAGCTGGGGGTGTGCAGCCTGGAGAAGAGAAGGCTCCAGGGAGACCTTAGAGCAGCCTGCCAGGACCTGAGGGGAGCTACAGGAAGGCTGCAGAGAGACTGTTTGCAAAGGGCTGCAGGGACAGGACCAGGGGCAATGGCTTCAGAGTAGAGCAGAGCAGATTGAGATTGGATGTGAGGAACAAGTTCTGCACCAGGAGGGTGGTGGAACACTGGAACAGGTTGTCTGGGGAGGTGGTTGAGGATCCATCCCTGGAGATATTCAAGGTGAGGCTGGACAGGGCTGTGGGCAACCTGATCCAGTGGAGGATGTCCCTGCTGAGTGCAGGGGGTTGGACTGGATGAGCTTTGGAGCTCCCTTCCAGCTCAGACCATTCTGTGACTCTATGATCACCAAAACCAGCTAACAAAGTTCCAAGCACAGAACAAACTAATCCAGGTTCTTCCTGTGGCAGGCTTGGCAGGTCTATCGTCAGCAATATTTCTTTGAAGGAGTAAAGCTCAATGTCTGCAGATGCTGAGAAGTAAAATAAACCAGAATTAAAATGAATTCTTTGTTAAGTTTTGATGATGATTCTGTCCCTGAAGTGTAAATCCAGGATGCTGCTCTTCTAAGGAGCTGCAGGTCAAGCAGCTGCTTGAGAGGTGTAGCACAGATGGACAGCTCTGGAGAGGGGATTCTGCCCCTCTGCTCAGCTCTGCTGTACTGTGTCCAGCTCTGGGACCTCCAACACATCCCTGCAGACATTCAGGATCAGCCTGGATGTGTCCCTGTACAGCCTGCTGTAGCTGGAGGTGTCCCTGCTGCCTGCAGGGGGGTTGCACAGGATGCCCTTGGAGGGTCCCTTCCAGCCCAGTGCAATCTGTGACTCTGACTCTTGCATTCTCACCAGCCTGAGCCTTTTGCTCACTAAAGCCCATTTGTTGCTCCTGTTTCCTAATGAACTTCCTGAACCCCAGCCAAAATGTTCCTAACAAGAAATGTTCTGAAAGCCATGTCCTGATTGCTCTGGGGTTTCATTTGGCCCTTATGGCCCTGGATAAGTCAAAGACTTTTGATCTGCCTCATCACAAGGATTTGGTTCATGGTCTGAGGCCTCATGCCGTGTGCTGGGACTCTGCTTTCTGTCCTTATCATCACCTTGGTGACAGAGGGGATTTATAACTTTGCTTGCTCCAGCCCAGAGTGGGATGTGACAGCTACAACCTCTCAGGCACAGTGCAGCCTGCATGGAGCCAACCATCAATCCTGGCAGAGAGAAGGTGTCTACCTAACTGCTTTGGAGGCCCTGAGACACATGTAGCCCCCCTTAGATAAATGAAGGCAATTAAACCTCCCATTAAGATCTTCCAGCTCCCACAGGTGGCTGTGCTTTTTCTCATATGATAATCATATTAAAATTGCATGCAGAGCCATTTGTACATCTGAAGGTTAGCATTCCCTGCTCTGGATCAGCTGGGGGAGGAAGGAACCGTCACAGTGCTCAGCAGCCTCTGCTGCTGTCACTGCAGTCCCCCCAAAGGGAGCTGCTGCAGCCTGAC
This sequence comes from Indicator indicator, assembly GCF_027791375.1. NCBI lineage: Eukaryota > Metazoa > Chordata > Aves > Piciformes > Indicatoridae > Indicator > Indicator indicator. Next base: position 1,207,940 of record NC_072032.1, on the reverse strand, counting down.
TCATTCCCTGCTGCAAGGGCTTTGTGTGAGCAGGTGACAAAAACAAAGCAGCTACTGCAGGGCCTTGCTGGGAGCCCACTGGGAAATGGAGGCATGAGGAGAAGATCCCCAGGAGCCAGCAGTGCCCTCCTGCAGCCCAGCAGGCAGCTGTGTGCTGGGCTGCAGCCAGAGGAGTGTGGGCAGCAGGGCAGGAGAGAGGATTCTGCCCTTGGGCTCTGCTCTGCTGAGACCTCATCTCCAATCCTGCCTCCAGTTCTGGTGTCCCCAGCAGAAGAAGGACACAGAGCTGTGGAGTGAGGCCAGAGGAGGTCACAAAGATGATCCAAGGGCTGGAGCAGCTCTGCTGTGAGGCCAGGCTGAGGGAGCTGGGGGTGTGCAGCCTGGAGAAGAGAAGGCTCCAGGGGGACCTTAGAGCAACCTGCCAGGACCTGAAGGGATCCTGCAGGAAGGCTGCAGAGAGACTTTTCCTGAGGGTGTCTAGAGACAGGCCAAGGGGGAATGGTTTGAAGCTGAGGCAGAGCAGGGTTAGAGTGGAGCTGAGGAAGAAGTTCTTGAGGATGAGGGTGGTGAGACTCTGGCACAGGCTGCCCAGGGAGGATGTGGATGCCTCTCCCCTGGAGGTGTTCAAGGCCAGGTTGGATGAGGCAGTGAGAAACCAAATCTAATTGAGAGATGTCCCTGCTTGTGGCAAGGAGGTTGGAGTAGATGAGCTCTGAGGTCCATCCAACTTAAACCATTCCAGGATTTGACTGATTTCTGAGAAATGACTCCTGAAGAAGTGAGCCAGGCTGGGGGCACCATGCCCAGCTGGCTCCTTTCTGATGCTGTCAAGCAAATTCTTTCAGCAATAGAGAAAAGCTAATCTGAGCCTCTCTCTGCTGCAGGGATCTGGGACAGGACAATGCTGAGTGCCCTCAGTTTCCACTTGTAGTGGTGAAAGCTGTGAGAGCACTGGAGAGGCACTGGCACAAGGCTGGAAGGGATCTCAGGGGGCAAGGTGCCTTCAATCACAACCAGCACCTCACAACCAGCACCCCACAGCCTCCTCAGAGAGTGTGGAACTCTGCCTTACTGAGCTGGGTGTTCTCTCTTCTTCAAGCTCCAGAGGGAATTTGATTTACAGGATCACAGAATCACAGAATTGTCAGGGTTGGAAGGGACCTCAAGGCTCATCCAGTTCCAACCCCCTGCCATGGGCAGGGACACCTCACACTACAGCAGGTTGCTCACAGCCACATCCAGCCTGGCTGCAAAAACCTCCAGGGATGAGGCTTCCACCACCTCCCTGGCCAACCTCTGCCAGGCTCTCACCACCCTCATCGGGAAGAATTTCTTCCTAACATCCAGTCTGAATCTCCCCACTTATAGTTTTGCTCCATTCCCCCCAGTCCTACCACTCCCTGACACCCTCAAAAGTCCCTCCCCAGCTTTCTTGTAGCCCCCTTCAGATCCTGGAAGGCCACAAGAAGGTCTCCTGGGAGCCTTCTCCTCTCCAGCCTGCACAACCCCAACTCTCTCAGGCTGTCTCCAGAGCAGAGCAGCTCCAGCCCTCTGCTCATCCTCATGACCCTTCTCTGGACACCTTCCAGCACCTCCAGATCCTTCCTGTAGCAGAGGCTCCAGAACTGGACACAGTAATAGGACTTGTTTCTCCCTGCCAGCTTGAACCTCTCCCTGCCCAGTTTTACACCCATTTCCCTTTTTGTCACTGTTTTTCTGCTGCTTCAGAGCTACTTTGCTCCATGTCTCTGCAAGCCAAGAGGAATCCACTGCTGGGCAGGGCAAGCCTCATTTCAGAAGAAGGCTTCTCCATGCACATCTTGCTCTCAGAACAGGTTTCTTTCACTCCTTGCTTTTGTTTTGTACAATGCCTTTGCTGTATCTTTACCTCCTCCTGCCTGCCCTAAGTGAGGAGAGAGGAGCACAGCTCTTCTCCAAGAGCCTACAGGTGGATCTCAGGGTAGGGCAGAGCCCATCTCACCTCACACAATCACAGAATGGTCTGGCTTGGAAGGGACCTCCAAAGCTCATCCAGTCCAACCCCCCTGCACTCAGCAGGGACATCCTCCACTAGATCAGCTTGGCCAGAGCCCTGTCCAGCCTCACCTTCAATAGCTCCAGGCATGGAGCCTCAACCACCTCCCTGGGCAACCTGTGCCAGTGTTCCACCACCCTCCTGGTGCAGAACTTGTTCCTCACATCCAATCTCAATCTGCTCTGCTCTACTTTGAAGCCATTGCCCCTGGTCCTGTCCCTGCAGCCCTTTGCAAACAGTCTCTCTGCAGCCTTCCTGTAGCCCCTTCAGGTCCTGGCAGGCTGCTCTAAGGTCTCCCTGGAGCCTCCTCTTCTCCAGGCTGCACACCCCCAGCTCCCTCAGCCTGTCCCATAGCAGAGCTGCTCCAACCCCCTGAGCATTTTCATGGCCTCCTCTGGACCCTCTCCATCAGGTCCATGTCCTTCCTGTATTGAGGGCTCCAGACCTGGATGCATCATGCAGGTGAATGGGATGCATCAATCAGAGGGAGAAAGCAGTTGGTGAGGAGCTCCCCAACCCCCTTAAGAAGTGCTCTGAGCTCTTCCCTGCATCACTCCAGTCCATTTAGTGTTTGTTGCACAAAGAATTCCATTCAGAAAAAAAATGCCAAGCAGGAGTCAGAGAGTGCAGAGTGTCTGCAGCAGTGCTGTGCAGCTCCCCATGGCTGCTCTCACACAGCACAGCTGCTCCCTAGCAGCTGTCCCCAGCACCACCTCCCGAGCTTCACCCTCTTGAGACAGAAGCAAGGCAGAGGAATGTTGTACTCCCTGATGAGCTGTGCAGAGCTCTCCTCTGCAGAGCCATCGAGGTGACAAGGGGAGATGCTGTCTGCTGGTGCTGCTGCTGTTTATCCTGAGCAGTGAGAGGTACCTGGGTGAGACAGCTGCACAGAGGAGGCTTCCACACCCTGCAGTTTCCCAACCATACTGCTGCTGAACCTCTCTCCATCATCTTTGAAAGGTCCTGGAGAACAGGAGAGGTGCCTGGGGACTGGAAGAAAGCAAAGGTCACTCCAGTCTTCAAAAAAGGCAAGAAGGAGGAGCCAGGCAAGTACAGAGCAGTCAGCCTCACCTCCACCCCTGGGAAGATGATGGAGCAGCTCATCCTGGAGGTCATCTCTAGCCACATGGAAGACAAGAAGGTTATCAGGAGTAGCCAACATGGATTTCCCAAGGGGAGATCCTGTCTGACTGATCTGAAACCCTTCTGGGAAGTTGTGACCAAGCAGGTAGATGAGGGCAGAGCAGTGCATGTCATAGATCTTGACCTCAGTGAAGCTTTTGATGCTGTCTCCCATAACATCCTCATAGAAAAGGAGAGCCAGGAGGGTGATCTGGGGACTTGAGCATCTCCCATGTGAAGGGAGACTGAGAGCCCTGGGGCTGTTTAGTCTGGAGAAGAGAAGACTGAGAGGGATCTGATCAATGTCTATCAATAGCTGAGGGGTGGGGGTCAAGGGGAGGGGGTCAGGCTCTTTTGGGGGCTTCACAGTCATAAGCCAAGGAGCACTGGGTTCAACCTAGGACACAGAAGATTTCAGCTCAACATGAGGAGAAACTTCTTTCTGGAGCCCTGGAGCAGGCTGCCCAGGGGGGTTGTGGAGTCTCCTTCTCTGGAGACTTTCCAACCCCACCTGGATGCATTCCTGTGCAGACTACCCTGAGTGATGCTGCTCTGGCAGGGGGGTTGGACCTGATGATCTCTGGAGCTTCTGATATACTGTGAGGCTGTGACACTGTGTGGTACTATGAACCACTCTGCAAAAGCAAGAGAGCAGCTTGGAAGGCTGCAGCCTGCTCTGCAGTGCCAGGATGAGAGTCACCTCAGCACCTCCCACTCTTGCTGGGAAAAAACGTTTCCTACTGTCCAGTCTAACCCTGCCCTGCTGCAGCTTGAGTCCAGTCCCTCTTGTTCCATCACTAATTACCTGTGAGAAGACACCAGCACCAACCTCTCCACAACCTCCTTTCAGGTAGTTGTAGACAGCATTGAGGTCTCCCCTCAGCCTCCTCTGTTTCACACCAACCATCCCCAGCTCCTTCAGTCTCTCCTCATCAGATTTATTCTCCAGGCCCTTCACAGCTTCCTTGCCCTCCTCTGCCCTGGCTCCAGCACCTCCACATCTCTCTTGGATTGAGGTGCCCAAAACTGAAGCCAGCACTCCAGGTGTGGCCTCCCCAGAGCTGAGTCCCAGGGTTCAATCCCCTCCCTGCTCCTGCTGGACACAGCATTGCTGATGCCAGCCAGGATGCCTTTGGCTTTCTTGGCCACCTGGGCACTGCTGGCTCCTCTTCAGCTGCTTGTCCATCACCACCCCCAGGTCCCTTTCTGCCAGCAGCTTTCCAGCCACACTGCCCCAAGCCTGGAGCATGGCTTGGGGTTGTTGTGGTGCTCCAAGTGCAGGACCTGGCACTTGGCCTGGTTGAAGCTCCTCCTGTGAATGTTGGCCATGGATCCAAATCATAGGTTCACAGAGTGGGGTGGGTTGGAAGGGTCAATGAGGTCACCCAGGGCACCCCTTTCCCCCAGCAGGGACATCTGCAATTAGAGCAGGCTGCCCAGGGCCCCAGACAATCTGACCTGGAGTATTTCCAGGGATGGGGCATCTGCCACCTCTCTGGGCAACCTGGGCCAGTGTTTCAGTACCCTCAGTGATAAAAATTCCTTCCTTGTATGCAGCCTAATTCGCTCCTCTTTTGTTTTAAACCATCACCCTTTGTCCTGGCACAAAAGGCCGGGCTCCAAAGTCTGTCCCCAGCTCTCTGATCAGCCCTGGGAGCACTGTAAGGCCACCAGAAGGTCTCCCTGCAGCCTTCTCTTCTCCAGGCAGAACGAGTCTAATATGTATGAGAGGAGGATGGTACATGTTCAGATCTCTCCTCAGCATGAAGGGCTCACAGCTGAGCTGTACATGAGGTAGGACCCCAGAAAGCTGATAGCAAATGCTTTGCCTGGACACCTGGAAATCAAGGTTGTGGCCCCATCCCTGGAGATGTTCAAGGTGAGGCTGGACAGGACTCTGAACAACTTGATCTAGTGGAGGATGTCCCTGCTGACTGCAGGGGAGGTGGAAGGGATGAGCTTTGGAGGTCCCTTCCAACCCAGAGCATTCTGTGTTGATTCTATGAACCAAAATGTAACCAGACCTCAGTGCACCATGCACGTTTGGAGTCACCCTTCCTCTGCACCCCACCAACACCAGCATGAACTCACTTCCACCAGCATGGCCAGGGCTTGCCCACAGTGAGCCAGGCCAGGCCAGGGTACAGCAGTGAGGGGGCCAAGCCCAATTCAGAGTAAAATTCCTGCTATCAGGGCAACCCTTGTTATCAATCCAGGCTGAGGGGTGAAGAGGATGAGAGCAGCCCTGCAGAGAAGGGCTTGGGGGTGCTGGGGGGGAGAAGCTGGACAGGAGCCAGCAATAGGCACTGGCAGCACAGAAGGCCAAGGGCAGCCTGGGCTGCATCCAAAGCAGTGCGGCCAGAGCTGGAGAGAGAGGATCCTGCCCCTCTGCTCTGCTTGGGGAGACCTCACCTGCAGGGCTGGGGCCAGCTGTGGGACCCTCAACATAAGAAGGACCTGGATCTGCTGGAGAGGGTCCAGAGGAGGCCACAAAGATGATCAGAGGCTGGAGAATCTCTGCTGTGGGGACAGGCTGAGAGAGTTGGGGCTGTTCAGGCTGGAGAAGAGAAGGCTGCAGGGAGACCTTAGAGCTGCATTTCAATCTCTGCAGGGGAGCTGCAGGCAGGCTGGGGAGGGACTGTTCAGAAGGGGCTGTAGGGATAGGACCAGGGTCAGTGGTTTGAAAGTGGAGCAGGGCAGAGTTAGGTTGGACATCAGGAGGAAGTTGTGCACAGTGAGGCTGGGGAGACACTGGAACAGGCTGCCCAGGGAGGTGGCTGAGGCTCTGTCCCTGGAGACATTCAGGATCAGTCTGGATGTGTCCCTGGGCAGCCTGCTGTAGCTGGAGGTGTCCCTGCTGCCTGCAGGGGGTTGGACAAGATGCCCTTGGAGGGTCCCTTCCATCCTTACCCACTCTGCCAGCTGTGGATCTGCTTCTCCAACGCCGCCCCAGGAGCAGCCCTGGGAGCCGCTGGCAGCTTTTCCCCTGTCGCACACTGCCCTCTGCTGGTCGCAGGCGCTCATGACACTGCAGAGCCTGGGCAGAACAGCAGGGACCTGGTGCTGATCCTGGCATTCAGCTCAAAGGCTGTGATTTATTCATTCCATCAGTCTAAAGGACGTGTTGGCTTGTCTCTTCCTGATACCTGGATTTATTTAAAAGGCCTATTTGGAGCCTGTCTGAACTCGGAGATTTATTTATTTTGTCCTACACCCACACTGGACCAGAATTCGTTCTGCAGAGAAAATAAGGCATCAGAGTTTTTACTAGGAGGCTAAGGGAGCCACAGGCAGCAGGGCTTGTAAAACATAAAATATAGCACAAACCCAGGCTGGGTGGGGAGTGGCTCCAGAGCAGGCTGCAGGAGAAGGCCTTGGGGGTGTCAGGTGGTGACAAACTCCCCAGGAGCCAGCAATGGTCCCTGGCAGCCCAGCAGGCAGCTGTGTGCTGAGCTGCATCCAGAGCAGGGAGAGCAGCAGCACAGGGAGGGGATTCTGCCCTCTGCTCTGCTCTGCTCAGACCCCACCTGCAGCACTGCCTCCAGCTCTGTAGTTGGAACTGGATGATCCTTGAGGTCCCTTCCAACCCTGACAATTATTCTGTGCTTTCACTCTAACCTGACTCTTTGGGTACCATTGCCTGTCAGTTTGGGGGTTAAAATGCAGTGGCAAGGCACAAGCACACAGCCAGGGAGCTACAAATCCAATTAACCAACCTAGCAGTGCCAGACTCCACCTTGAGCCCTCAGCTCCTTATCAGCTTTGCCTTCACAGGTGCTGAAGGCAATAACAATTTCCAGCACCCAAGCCCCAGTCAGGTGCTGGAAAGCAGCCAAGCCCCTGGGGCTGGGGCAGTGGAAAGGATCCATTTCCCTGCCAAAAGCAGAAGGAAGTTAACAAGCAGTTGAAGTTTCAAGGCAAACCTTTTTCCTGTGTGTGCTTCATTGATTTGTCTTTGCTGCAGAGGTTTCTCTTTCCTTTTGGTCCTTGACTTTGAACTGCAGAAGGGCAGCCAGGGAGGGAGAATGATGTCTTGTGGGGAGGGATTAGAAGGAGACTCAGAGAGCATAAAAGTGCTTGGTTCAGAGGCAGAGGGGCTGGATCAGTTCAGCTCTGCTGGCTCACAACAGCCAGGGACAGGAGTAGGTCTAAGGGGGTAGCATAAAGAGAGTCTTCAGCCCACTGAGAGAGTTTGAGATCACATTTACAAGCCAGAAATAGGATCAAATATGGATGTGATTTATTACAGATCAAAATGATCTGTCCCAGCTACTTTGATAAGGTTCATCTGCCTGGGTGGTGGTAGGGGGATTACAGATGGGAGGATGCTAATGAACAGTGGAAACACAGTCTGGGAAAATCAGAAACTTGGAATAGAATCAGAAAATCAGAGAATCATGGAATCATAGAATTCTAGAATCACAGACTAACAGAATCGTAGAACCACAGAATCCTAGAATCAGTCAGGGTTGGAAGGGACCACAAGGCTCAGCCAGTTCCAACCCCCCTGCCATGGGCAGGGACACCTCACACTACAGCAGGCTGCCCAGAGCCTCATCCAGCCTGGCTGCAAACACCTCCAGGGATGGAGCCTCAACCACCTCCCTGGACAACCCATTCCAGGCTCTCACCACTCTCATGGGGAAGAACTTCTTCCTCACATCCAGTCTGAATCTCCCCACTTCCAGCTTTGTTCCATTCCCCCCAGTCTTATCACTCCCTGACACTCTCAAAAGTCCCTCCCCAGCTTTCTTGGAGCCCCCTTCAGATACTGGAAGGCCACAAGAAGGTCTCCTGGGAGCCTTCTCCTCTCCAGACTGAACAGCCCCAACTCTTTCAGTCTGTCCTCATAGGAGAGGTGCTCCAGCCCTCTGCTCATCCTCATGGCCCTTCTCTGGACACCTTCCAGCACCTCCAGATCCTTCCTGGAACAGAGGCTCCACAACTGGACACAGCTCCAGGTGTGGTCTCAGCAGAGCTGAGCAGAGGGGGAGAATCACCTCCCTGGCCCTGCTGGCCACACTTCTCCTGATGCAGCCCAGGCTCTGCTTGGCTCTCTGGGCTGCAAGTGCACATTGACAGCTCCTGTTGAGCTTCTCATCCCCAGCACCCCCAAGTCCCTCTCCTCAGGGCTGCTCTCCAGCCAGTCCCTGCCCAGCCTGGATTTGTTCTTGGGATTTCCTCGACCCAGCTGCAGGACCTTGCACTTGGTCTTGTTGAACCTCATGAGGTTGGCTTGTGCTCAGCTCTGCAGCCTGTCCAGGTCCCTCTGGATGGATCCCTTCCCTCCAGCTGTCTGCTGCACCACACAGCTTGGTGTCATCAGCAAACCTGCTGAGGGTGCACTCAGTGCCACACACACAGAGGAACAAACTGGAAACTCTTACAAGCAGGAAAACAAAAGGGCAGTGCCAAGCTGAGCCCCGAGGTGGACCGCACTGGCCTGGCAAGGGAGGGAAGCAGCAGGACACTTGGTGTGCACTTTGGACATGAGCAGGTAAAGAAGCTTCACTTACTGTGAGCTACTGTGTGTGACCTGGACAGGCTGAGAGCTGGGGGAGGGCAAACCTCGTGAAGGTCAATAAGGACAAGGGCAGAGTCCTACATCTGGGGAGGAACAACAGCAGACACCAGGGCAGGTTAGGGACAGCCCTGCTGGAGAACAGCTCCACAGAGAAAGCCCTTGGAGTGCTGGTGGGCAGCAAGTTCTGCATGGGACAACAATGTACCCTTGGGGCACAGAGAGTCAAAGACATCCTGGGGTGCAAGAAAAGTGTGGCCAGCAGGGCCAGGGAGGTTCTGCTGCCCCTCTGCTCTGCCCTGCTGAGTCCACCCCTGCAATGCTGTGTCCAGTTTGGGGCTCCCCAGGTCAAGAGAGACAGAGACCTGCTGGAGAGAGTCCAACAGAGAGCCAGGAGGATGCTTAGGGGACTTGAGCATCTCCCCTGTGAAGAGAGACTGAGAGCCCTGGGGCTGATCAGTGTGGAGAAGAGAAGGCTGAGAGGGATCTGATCAATGTCTATCAATAGCTGAGGGATGGGGGTCAGGTGGAGGGGGCCAGGCTCTTTTGGGTGGTTCACAGTGATAAGACAAAGAACAATGGGTTCAAACCAGGACAGAGAAGATTTCAGATTTCAGCTCAACATGAGGAGAAACTTCTTTCCAGTGAGGGTGACAGAGCCCTGGAGCAGGCTGCCCAGGGGGGTTGTGGAGTCTCCTTCTCTGGAGACTTTCCAACCCCACCTGGATGCATTCCTGTGCAGACTACCCTGAGTGATGCTGCTCTGGCAGGGGGGTTGGACCTGGTGATCTCTGGAGGTCTCTTCCAGCCTCTGATATACTGTGAGACTGTGACATATTTTATAATGACTCCCTTGGGGGGTGGTCTCTTCACACTCACCAACACTTATTTACAAAAGGTATTCACAGGGGCAGTGATTTGGTTGTGGCTTTCACACTGCACATCTAAAGACAGTTCAATGATTTAAGCACAGCCCTGCCCTCCCCAGTACAGCAATTCACACTGGACATACAGGTGCTGGGAGCTGTGGGAACCACCAGAGGGATTCTGTGGCAGATAGACAGGGACTCACCATTCCTCTTCTGTCTGGTATCTGCCCAAGTGCTGTGGCTGTGATTGGAGCAGTCCTTGGCTCACAGAGGGCTAAGAGCCTCTCTCTTGTGTGCCCAGTCACAGTCTGGAGCTTGCCCTTGGCTCACAGAGGGCTAAGAGCCTCTCTCTTGTTGTGCCCAGTCACAGTCTGGAGCTTGCCCTTGGCTCACAGAGGGCTAAGAGCCTCTCTCTTGTTGTGCCCAGTCACAGTCTGGAGCAGTCCTTGGCTCACAGAGGGCTAAGAGCCTCTCTCTTGTTGTGCCCAGTCACAGTCTGGAGCTTGCCCTTGGCTCACAGAGGGCTAAGAGCCTCTCTCTTGTTGTGCCCAGTCACAGTCTGGAGCTTGCCCTTGGCTCACAGAGGGCTAAGAGCCTCTCTCTTGTTGTGCCCAGTCACAGTCTGGAGCAGTCCTTGGCTCACAGAGGGCTAAGAGCCTCTCTCTTGTTGTGCCCAGTCACAGTCTGGAGCAGTCCTTGGCTCACAGAGGGCTAAGAGCCTCTCTCTTGTGTGCCCAGTCACAGTCTGGAGCTTGCCCTTGGCTCAGAGAGGGCTAAGAGCCTCTCTCTTGTTGTGCCCAGTCACAGTCTGGAGCTTGCCCTTGGCTCACAGAGGGCTAAGAGCCTCTCTCTTGTGCCCAGTCACAGTCTGGAGCTTGCCCTTGGCTCACAGAGGGCTAAGAGCCTCTCTCTTGTTGTGCCCAGTCACAGTCTGGAGCAGTCCTTGGCTCACAGAGGGCTAAGAGCCTCTCTCTTGTGTGCCCAGTCACAGTCTGGAGCTTGCCCTTGGCTCACAGAGGGCTAAGAGCCTCTCTCTTGTTGTGCCCAGTCACAGTCTGGAGCTTGCCCTTGGCTCACAGAGGGCTAAGAGCCTCTCTCTTGTGCCCAGTCACAGTCTGGAGCTTGCCCTTGGCTCACAGAGGGCTAAGAGCCTCTCTCTTGTGCCCAGTCACAGTCTGGAGCTTGCCCTTGGCTCACAGAGGGCTAAGAGCCTCTCTCTTGTTGTGCTCCCTCTCTGGGCTGCAGCTTCTTCTGGGATTCAATTCCCGTGGAGTTTTCTCCTTTCTGCCTTGGTGCAGGCGCAAGGCCTGGGTGCAGTTGTTCCATAGAGCAGGTCCTTCAGCTGCTCCTCAGGCAGCATTTGGCTCCTGTGCTGTCTGGGTGAGCACAAGGCAGGCTGCCTGACCTTGGCTGCTTTCCATCCTGCCCCAGGACAATGAATGCCCTTTGGTAACACAGGACCCTGATCCCTGGAGCCATGGGATGGGACATATCCAAACATGGCCAGGGGCACAGACAGTGCACAGCTGTGTCACAAAGTTGATCACACCTGGTACATCAACATCTTCAGCAGTGACATTGCTGAGGGGACAGACAGACAGACAGACAGAGTCTGCTCAGCAAGTTTGCTGATGACACCAAACTAGGAGGCTTGGCTGAGACACCTGAAGGCTGTGAGGCCATTCAGAGACTTGGACAGACTGAGAGCTGGGCACAGAGGAACCAAATGAAGTTCAACAAGGATGAGAGCAGAGTCCTGCAGCTGGGCAGGAAGAATAAACTGCAGCAGGACAGGTTGGGAGGGGATCTGCTGGAGAGCAGCCCTGAGGAGAAGGACCTGGGAGTGCTGGTGGGCAGCAAGTTCTGCATGGCACAGCAATGTGCCCTGGGGACCAAGAAGGCCAAGGGGGTCCTGAGGGGCATTCAGAGGAGTGTGGCCAGCAGAGCCAGGGAGGTTCTCCTCCCCCTCTGCTCTGCCCTGCTGAGACCTCCCCTGGAATATTGCATCCAGGTCTGGGCTCCCCAGTTCAGGAGGGACAGGGATCTGCTGGAGAGAGTCCAAGGGAGGGCTCCAAGGGTGCTGAAGGGCCTGGAGCACTGCCTGGGGAGGAGAGGCTGAGAGCCCTGGGGCTGTTTAGTCTGGAGAGGAGAAGGCTGAGAGGGATCTGATCAATGTCTATCAATAGCTGAGGGCTGGGGGTCAGGAGGGAGGGGACAGGGACAGGCTCTGCTCAGTTGTGCCCTGGGATAGGACAAGAGGCAAAGGATGGAAACTGCAGCCCAGGAGGTTCCACCTCAACATGAGGAGGAACTTCTTGAGTGTGAGGGTCCCAGAGCCCTGGAGCAGGCTGCCCAGAGAGGTTGTGGAGTCTCCTTCTCTGGAGCCTTTCCAGCCCTGTCTGGATGTGTTCCTGTGTGACCTGTGCTGGATTCTCTGGTCCTGCTCTGGCAGGGGGTTTGGACTGGATGATCTCTTTGGGTCCCTTCCAACCCCTAACATCCCGTGAGCCTGTGATCTGGACACCAGGAGGTGTCCAGGCTTGCACACTCAGGGGTGCTTACAAAGTTGATCACAGGTGCTAGACATTTGCCTTGGCCATCTGGACCCCAGGAGGTGTCCAGGTTAGCACACTGCAGGTGCTGAGCCATTGCCTGGGCCAGGCCATGTTTGGGGGTTGACCCTTCAGGACAGTTGCTCACAAACTGCTGGGTTGCTAATCAGCAAAACCTCTGCTGGATGAAGCAATGCCTGGGAGCTGTGATTTGTAATCCACAGGTTCTGCTTCTCTCCAGCTGTGCAGCCTGCAGCCATATCCTCAGGGCTGTGTGACAGCTCTGATTCACATGGGTGCCAGTGAGGCCACACCTGGAGTACTGTGTCCAGTTTGGGGCTCCCCAGGTCAAGAGAGACAGAGACCTGCTGGAGAGAATCCAACAGAGACCCAGGAGGATGCTTAGGGGACTTGAGCATCTCCCCTGTGGAGAGAGACTGAGAGCCCTGGGGCTGCTTAGTGTGGGGAGGAGAAGGCTGAGAGGGATCTGATCAATGTCTATCAATAGCTGAGGGGTGGGGGTCAGGAGGAAGGGGCCAGGCTCTGTGTGGTGGTGCCCAGGGACAGGACAAAGAGCAACAGGGACAAGCTGGAACCCAGGAGGTTCCACCTCAACATGAGGAGAAACTTCTTTGGTGTGAGGGTGCTGGAGGCCTGGAGCAGGCTGCCCAGAGAGGTTGTGGAGTCTCCTTCTCTGGAGCCTTTCCAACCCCTCCTGGATGTGTTCTGTGTGCCCTGCCCTGGGTGCCCTGCTCTGGCAGGGGGTTGGACTGGGTGAGCTCTGGAGCTCCCTTCCACCCCTAACCTTCTGTGATTCTGTGAACCCAGACTGCCTCATACCCACCAACACCCTCTGCCTCTGAGCTGTGCCAGTGACATCTTCATGGTGTTGGGAAGGATGTCCCCAAGCTCTCCAAGCCATGGGTGCCCTGCCCAAGTCACTGGCTGTGATGCCAGGGACCTTCTTTCCTCACTTGCCTGGATTTCAGAGCCTGGCAAACAGGTTGCAGACAGCCTGTTTGTGGCTCTGCTGAGGCCACACCTGGAGTGTTGTGTCCAGTTCTGGGCACCTCAACCCAAGAGAGATGTGGAGGTGCTGGAGCCAGGGCAGAGGAGGGCAAGGAAGCTGTGAAGGTTCTGGAGAATAAATCTGATGAGGAGAGACTGAAGGAGCTGGGGATGGTTGGTGTGAAACAGAGGAGGCTGAGGAGAGACCTCAATGATATCTACAGCTACCTGAAAGGAGGTTGTGGAGAGGTTGGTGCTGGTCTCTTCTCACAGGTAATTAGTGATGGAACAAGAGGGAATGGCCTCAAGCTATGACTGGGGAGGTTTAGACTGGACAGTAGGAAGAATTATTTCCCAGCAAGAGTGGTCAGGGATTGGAATGTGCTGCCCAGGGAGGTGGTGGAGTCACCAACCCTGGCTGTGTTTCAAGGTGGTTTGGATGTGGTGCTTGGGGATATGGTTTAGGGGTGAGCCTTGTAGAG